>NW_016157505.1:144058-152616 GCF_001687245.7 Rhagoletis zephyria
GGGGGGGAGAGGGGGTTGTATTTCACACAAACAACAAAAAATATAATCGATAATCGCATGAGGCTATTGCCTGAAAATTTTAAATGGATTTTAAGGCACTTAAAACTTGAAAAAAGGCAAAATGAGCTTTGAAAAAAGGCTAAAGAGGCGTATATTTTTTAATTTTGTTATGTACTTCCTTTATATACAATTTGCATGTCCAATTAAAGACATACAAAAATATATCTTCTTGTTATTTGGCACTACAACCGTTTGTAAGTTTGGGCCGAGACCAAAAAGCTTTTCCAAATGCCTTTCTCCTGTGCGAATTTGCGCCAGTTGGTTACCCCGAGCGCAGACAGCTCCTTCTGCACTTGGTTCTTCCATTGCGTTCGTGGGCGCCCTTGCTTTCGTTGTTCACCCATGGGTGCGGAGTCGAAGGATCTTTTCACCGGAGCATCGTCATCCATGCGTACAACATATCCAAGCCAGCGCAATCGCTGTATTTTTATGCGCTTAATTATGTCCATGTTGTTAAAAAGCTCATACAGTTCGTCATTCCATCTTCTCCGATACCTGTCATCCACGAAAACAGGGCCGTAGATCTTGCGCAGAATAGTTCTTTCGAAAGCCTTTTCATCTTTGTTTGACATCGTCCAAGTTTCTGCGCCATACAAAAGGACGGGCATGATGAGAGATTGCAGAGCATGATTTTCGTTCGTCGAGAGAGGACTCTGCTTTTCAATTGCCTACCGAGCCCAAAGTAGCATCTGCTGGCAAGAGTTATTCTTCGCTTGATCTCCAGGCTGACGTTGTTGGTGGTGTTTATGCGGGATCCTAGGTAGACAGAGTCCTTCACTACTTCAAAGTCATATCTGCCAACAGTGACATGTGTCCCGAAACGCGTGGACTCTTTATATGTTGCCATGAGGTCCTTTGGCTTGCCCTAGTTAACCGCTAGACCAACCACTTTAGCTTCTTTTTCTAAACTGGAAAATGCTGCGGTTACGTCCCTTTATTTCAGACCTACGATATCGATATCATCTGCATACGCCAGCAGCATTGTTCTTTTGCCATATATGGTGCCGCTGCAATTCAGATTGGCAGCTTGGCAGCCATACATACGGTGGTAAAAAAATTGTAGCCGAAACACTTTTTGCCAAGTTCTAACGTATTATTTTTGTTGCTATTGAACGTTTGTTATTTTTTTTATAAAAGTATAGTTCTTTCTTTAACAAAACCCGTGTAAATCTAAGTTTCCAAATTTGTGCCATATTAAAAAAAATTCAACAAACTTTCGTACAAATTTCGAACTTTTTAAAAATTCTAGAAAATCAATCGAAATTTTTAGCCATTTGAAACTTGTACTTTATTCTACTAGAATTCAATGGGATACAAAACTGCATACTCAGGAATTAATTAAAAACCTCGAATTTTAACGAAACTTTGTTGATTTTTTTTTTAATTGAATAAATTTTTAAGGCAGTGTCACTCGATTGGTACCTTTTTACATTTGTACATTTTTATATTGGGCTATTGGTAAAAAAAGGGATTTTTTTTTAGTGTAGTCAAAAGATGTTCTATTGAAAAATTTCAACAAATTAATTTTCGTGATTGGGATAAAGAAAAATACTTTGGGTGTTCACACAATTGGGATACGATTTGCACCAAATTTTGGCAAATACCCAATCGTGTGACACTGCCTTTAAACTTGTACTTATACGGATGTTTTTAGAGAATGAAATATAAAAAAACTAACCAAAATTAAATAACAGCAAAATAATATTTTAAAACTTGTGAAAATTTGGTGCGGCTATAATTTGTTCGACTAATAAACTAAAAAAAAATTACTGTACATAAGTTTGCTATGATTACTCGGCCGTGCTATTATAGTAGCACAATGCCACTAAGCGAATTTTAAAATTTTCAGGCAATAGCCTCATGCGATTATCGATTATATTTTTTGTTGTTTGTGTGAAATACGTATTTTATTTTTATCAGTATTTTTCTTTTAATCAAAATATGTTGAAATAAAAGTGAAACTAAAAAAAAAAATTTGCCAGAACCCCCCCTCCCCCCCCTCCGAAAAAGAATCCTGGCTACGGGCCTGTGTGCAATAATCGTTTTCGTAAAGCTCTAAAAATTACAACTACAACATTTGAGCATAGCCTCCATATCGAAACGTAAGACGTATTCTACGTAAAAAAAATAACAAAATGATCAGTGCAGCCGCTTTAAGCTCGTAACCTGAATATTGCGAATTTTAAAAATTTCGCCAATTTTGCCATTATTCAGAGGTATTGACTTATATGATTTTCTTTGCTTGCATTAAAATATTATACAAAAGATTGAATTTTCGAAAATTTTTAAGAAAATAAAATAGAAAACTTGGGCCAATTTTGGCTATACAAAAACCACTTGCACATGTACTAGAGAAAAAAAGGAACAGTCCAGCGCCTTAGTCTTGGTCTGCAGGCTGTACCAGAGAAACAGCCGTTAAATTTAAACGTAGAATACGTGGTATGGTTATGAGCACATCCAAGTCAAAAACGAAAGCACACACTTAGAAAAAAATATCGATATCAAAAGCGATAATAATATCGATAGCAAAATCGATAATAATATCGATAGTAAAATCGATAATAGTATCGATAGCAAAATCGATAACAAAATCGGTAAAAATATCGATAACAAAATTGATAAAAATACCGATAACAAAATCGATTACAACATCTATAAAAAAAATTGGTTACAAAATCGATAAAAAATATCGTTTTTTATATCGATAAGTTCCGAAAATATCGATAGTAAAATCAATAACAATATCGATAACAAAATCGATACAAAATATCGATAACAAAACCGATAAAATATCGATTATTATATCGATAAGTCCGGAGAATTCTGAAAATCTCTAAAATCCTGAAATAGTCCCCAGATTGAGTCCTGTCTATATCCTTTCCTCTATAATTACCTTTACTTTAATCTTTCTTCCTCTATCTTCATCTTTACTTTTATCGGTATCCTCATAATTTTCTTTATATTCATCTTTGTTTTTACTTTTATGTTTATCATATTCTTCATCTACATATTCCCCTTCACCTTTGCCTTTTATAAATATGGCGCCATTTGTTATTTAAAAGCCGAAATACCTACACACGTATACTTTTTGTCTCCTCTCACTTCCAGCGCATGCATGTGTTTGCAAAACGATGAAGTGATTTTGTATGGAAAATTATTTATGCCCATATATGTGAATCGAATAAACATACTTAGAAGATATCAACCAATACTTTCCATATATCAAATGAAAGGAAAAATCTTAAATTTTTGATTAAAGAAAACAAAAACAAAATTTTTCGAGCGGTTTTCGACCAATACTTTCCATATATCAAATGAAAGGAAAAATCTTAAATTTTTGATTAAAGAAAACAAAAACAAAATTTTTCGAGCGGTTTTCGAGCGTTTTGGAAATAAAAAAAATTCAAATTTTTTCAAAAATTTTTTGCATTAAAATGCTCAATATTTGTTGAACTTCTATAAAATTTGTACACAATAATATTTCTATTGCTCCAAAGAACCTACATATATCCCGAAAATGAAAGTTTAACCTGCAAATCGTAAGTTGCTAGAACACTTTAAAGGCTCAACACTTTTCTTTCAAATCGCTTAATTAGTTCTCGTGCAATAATCGTTTTCGTAAAGCTCTAAAAATTACAACTACAACATTTGAGCATAGCCTCCATATCGAAACGTAAGACGTATTTTACCTCAAAAAAATAACAAAATGAGCAGTGCAGCCGCTTTAAGCTCGCAACCTGAATATTGCGAATTTTAAAAATTTCGCCAATTTTGCCATTATTCAGAGGTATTGACTTATACGATTTTCTTTGCTTGCATTAAAACTGTCGTCTTTTCCCTTCAAAATGCCGCCTCAAGTGGGTAGATATCTTAAAAAGGAGACATTTTAGAGCGTTTACCCTAAAAGCCCAATCTACGTCTGCGACGCGTATACGGAATCGGGATTTTTTTAATTTGAACAAAAAAGTGCCTTTATACTTTGTTGATTTAAATAAATGTGGTTGTCATTTTTATTAATAAAACTATGTTTTATTATTAGTTTATATCACAACTTCAATATCCTTTTTAAAAAATGGGGCAGAACTAAGTATATTTTAGCTCACAGGGTTTTTTAAATTAAATAGGCACCACTCTCTCTTTTTTAACGTTTGATTTGTTTGTTTACATTTATTATTTAAAAGTGTAAATACAAACAGAAAAACTAAAGAATGGAAAATATCAAATAAAATGCTATCTCGCTATGGTTGGATCAATACCCATGCCTGTCCCAGCACACGAGCTTTAAGAGGGATTTATATTACTTGGCCTGAATATGAATATACATTAGGGTGGTCCAAAAATGCATGTGAAAAAGTAAAGTCGGAATTTTTATGCTCTCACCCCTAGGATTGTTCTTTACCGAAAAATATACCCTTATTTTTTTATTTTGAAATCAAAAAATATTTAGAGGTCGCTCAAAGCGCCCAAAGTTTTCCATGTATTTTATATGGGGAAAAAACAACTTTTCGTAGAAATGGTATAAAATAGTTAAAAATCAATATTTTTCAACCAGAAAACTCTGTTTATCTGCAGGAGATTCCCAATAATAATACCCAATGGTTTATTTAACCATTTTTTCATTGCAACTATAAGTTATAGGTCCGCCAAAAACTCCGAAAAATGCAATGGGGCGACCAATAAAAAATCGTTAGTATTAAAAAATGGTTAAATAAACAACGGGGTATTATTATTGAAAGTCTCCTGAAGAGAACCGGAGTTTTCCGATCGAAAAATATTGACTTTCAAGAATTCTATGCTATTTCAATAAAAAAATTTATTTTTCCCATATAAAAATGNGGGCGACCAATAAAAAATCGTTAGTATTAAAAAATGGTTAAATAAACAACGGGGTATTATTATTGAAAGTCTCCTGAAGAGAACCGGAGTTTTCCGATCGAAAAATATTGACTTTCAAGAATTCTATGCTATTTCAATAAAAAAATTTATTTTTCCCATATAAAAATGCATGGAAAATTTTGAGCGCTTTGAGCGACCTCTAAATATTTTTTGATTTCAAAATAAAAAATAGGGGTATACTTTTTTCGATATAGAACAATCCTAGGGGGTGAGAGCATTACAATTCCGACTTTACTTTTTTTTTTTGACCACCCTAATATACATACATAGGTACTCATTTATTAAATCCACGCTATGGTAAGTAGTAAGAACATCTTTAGCTCATAGCTCTGAAAATTGGCCAGCGATACTCTAAGGAGTTCTTTTAATTTAATAGACCACTAACACGTTTGGTGCATTTTAATCGCATATACATATATGTATTTCGCAAGACTGACCGAAACCTCAGAGTTGAAGTCGGAAAAGTTGATAGATATGTACATATGCATGTTTCAATAATGAAAGGATTTGTAAGAAAAACTTTCTCTCACTCTAATTTTATCAATGAGCTTCCCACCCTACTCTTAAAAACAAAAACAGGGATATTTCTTTTCCAAAATTCTTTGAAAGTTTTAAGAACATTTTTAAACTTTTAGTAGTGAAATTTTTACTTTTTAAGTTTTAAGAAATGTTTGTTCTTCATTCGCTGGCTGGCGGGTGAGAATCTTTGGACTACAGAAATTCAATATAGGCTAAAGAGACGTAAATCTCTTAAATGGACAATAACTAGGGAATGGAGAAGTAACAACTTAAGTGCTGTACCTCAAGCTGTGTCCCATTCTAACATATCGCTCTTAGAATATACATACGTTATACTTACGGTGACCATAAATATGGATTCAAAATGAAGGACAATTTTTCAAAAATATTACATATATTTACGTAGTATAAAAATGTCAAAAGAGTATATATCATTCTAAATTCTTAATACATTTTAAACTTAAAAAATTAATCACGTTTTTTTCATCGATATTAATTCTTTTTTTACATAAATATTTATGAAAGTATAGTAAAACATATTATAATTACAATAGCTTACACGAAGAGTGAAAATCTTTAAAAGATTATTTTATAGTCAAATTTTGAGTTTTTTGGTACTTTTCGCAGTTATTTGTCAAAAATCGACGTCAGGAATCGACGTAAACGACGAGTTACAAAGTGCCCTTTACAAAAATATATAATTTGTGCAGATTGCGCTCCATAGCATCTACATATCTAATCCGATTTTCATTATCTTTGACTCAAAATTTACTGTAATGATATGTATTCTTTATCGAATTTTTAAAATAATGAAAAAAATAACCAAATGAATCTGCGTATTTGATTGAAAATCTCACTTTTTTCGACTTTGACGACAAAATGCAAATGGTCGCCTGTAGCACTAATAATTTTCATTGAAGTCGCCACAAGTTACATATATATTTTGGTAAGAGGCATATCAATACCCTCATGAGATATGAAGAAAAGCTACGAAAAGTACCAAAAAACACTTTTTTGAAAAAATGCATCCATTGTCCGATAATTTTAAAATAACGAATATAATGCGGGACAAATGCAGGACACTTGGAAAAAATCAGTACATTTTCAGGTTTTTTAGGTTTGAGAAACTACGCAGGACCGACCTTTGAAAAACAGTACGGTCCTGCAAAAAACAACGGATGGTCACCGTAGTTATACTACCAAAATGTTAGCGGCATGCGCATCATATCTGCAGACCTTTATCGAAGTACCTCGCTACATGAATATGATATTATCGCTATAACTGAGACATGGCTGAATGAAAATATATCCTCATCGGAATACTTTGATAGCTATTATCAAGTGTACAAAAATGATCGCTGTACGAAGGCTACTGGCTTCAAAAAAGGCGGCGGTGTACTATTAGCAATTAGAGCGGATCTGTGCTGCAAGGGGGGGGGGGGGTGAAATAACACAAACGGCAATAACCCAAAATTTGCTTTATTCCACTTTTAAATGCGAAATAATACCAAAACCAACAAAGGTTGGAAATAAAACAAATTTTGCCTTATTTCCCATTGCTTATTTATAGCATTTGTAAAAAAAAAAAAAAGTTTACTGACAGAAGGAAAAAGAACTTTGTTTATTCCAAAAATACAATTAAACCAAGGCACATTGAACAGGTAATATCAGTATAGCAGCTGATTTGATTTTTTTCAAATTATTTGTTCTCGAAAATGTCAAATATTTTACATTTCTTCTCACAAAAATTCTAAATTGTAAAAATCTATTTGCATGTGAAACATTTTCCATACAAAACCAGCGATTAAATAGCAGCTTTTGGCCTGGCACAGGATGGATCAATGCTTCGAGAAGCGAACCAATTTACTAAGAAAGAAAGTTGCAACAATTTTCATTCTTTCAATTTAAATTTTTTACCTTTTTCGTATTTCGCATGGCACGCTTTGATGTAGAAGAAAAAAATCAGAACAGTTTTTGGCACATTCGATACCAGAAGCAACAACAAAATACAGGCAAATGTTGTTTTTGCTCAAATGCTCTAAACCTGTTTGATAGGCATTGAATTAAACAAAAAATGTGATATAATTCATATGAAGAAAGTAATATTCACAAAGTATTTTTACTTATTATATTCAACAATTTATATTGAGCTCGAGCAGGGGCGCACCCAGGAAAATATTTTGGGAGGGGTTTATACTTCTGAAAGTTCGCTTCAGATAATATGCTCTTTAAGGTACATTTATGCAAGTTTTTTCGTAAATTGCACTTTATTTACATAAAATTAGCAAAGAACTCAAACATTTGTAACCGACTTCGAAAAAGGGAGAGGTTGTCAATTCGTCGGAATATTTTTTTTCTTTTTTGTGTATGCTACCGCATAACTTTGAACCACGTGAACCAATCTCAATAATTCTTTTTTTTTTTAATCGGAAAGATGGGATCTCAAGGGTCGTCCCGTAATTTGAAAATTACTTGTTTAATATAAAGTTCTATAAACACAAGATGCGCTCAACTTTCAAAAGTAATAAACAAATTTAAAAAATTGTTTTAATTTTCAAATGAACAAAATGAAAAGTGAAATGAAATTCCTCAATTCCTGGTTTCTGGTTTTCGATTGATTTGGTGATTTTTGGGAAAAATTAAATGGACTTTCATTTTTATTATTTAGGTAATTTTGGTGGACCGAATTCGAAGTTGGTAAATTAAATCTTCGAATCNGTGGAACGAATTCGAAGTTGGTAAATTAAATCTTCGAATCCTTGTTAAGTACATATCAGTGGTAAACTCTTTTAGGCTGTAAGGTGTAAAAAACAACAGTAAGTGAGTATGCATATTTTTAGGAATGGTTTCATTCGAAGTTAAACTTTTAAGAGCTCTAAATAAAAACGAAAAATTCATATAAAATTACGCACAAGAAATGGAATAGAAATTTTTTTCTATCAAAATTTCTTAAATAAGTGTGCATCTCCCAAGAAAAAAATGCTCGTATATTTATTTCTTCAAGAAAATTTACAGCAAAAGCAAAGTGCTTTTTGATAAAAAATATTTCTTGTTATTTTTCTTGAGAGCCGGCTTTAGGATAC
>NW_016157505.1:152641-166013 GCF_001687245.7 Rhagoletis zephyria
CCCTTAAAACGGCCACAGGAGCTTAAAAAGACCAACTGGCCCCCAACTGGCCCGAAGGTAAGTAGTTTCGGACTAGTCCCAAACTGGTTCCCGGACTGGTTACCAACTGGNTATCGTTTGCTTTTTTCCCACTATTTTCATTTTTTTTTTTTAATTGTTGAATATAATTGTTATAAGGCCAAAAAAATAACAAAAACAAATAACTTAAGGACGAGCACACCTAAAAGTTAAACATTCTAAAAATAGAATTATTCTTACTTATGAAAAGTCTAACAAAATATAGGAAAAGCATCGTCTTTAAAAACTGCTCCGCATATTGGATATAGCGCTTTTGTATGAATTTTTTCTGCATGCTTTTTAATATGTTAAAAACATTGCTGGAAAACCTTAAAATGTTTGCATGGAACCATGTCGCAATAAACAGATGAAGTAATAAAACGGCTTTCTCGCTTTATTTTCTGATATTCGGCTGCCTTATAGTCACATTTTATAGGCAAATTTTCAAATAAAGCAGTGGCACCTGGTAAATTCCACTATGGGTGGGAGTTTCAGAAGTGAACTAGTGTTATTTTATCATTTTTCCTTTTTCTAAACGGTTATAATGCCACCAGTACATAACTTCGAAAGGAGGGGAGGGGCGGGGGACGCGGCGCGGGGTGGCGGCACTTTCAAAATTGTATACTTACAAATCCGTCCATTTAACTTGTTCATGTACTACTTTTTGTCAAATGTAACTGGGTGACTACCTACATAAATATGTGCACTATTTTGCTTTATTACTCAAATTGTTAAGTATAAAAGTTGGTCTTTTTGCTCAACGAGAAATGAAATAAAGCAAATTTGTGTTATTTCACATTCGATTGGGAAATAACACAAATTTGCGTTATTGCCGTTTGTGTTATTTCACCCCCCCCCCCCCCTCCCCATCCAATATTAAATAATAACGGAAAAATTTTTGTTCTCATATTCACTTCCAATGATCTAAAAATTTGTTGTGAAGAATGTGAAGCGCCTTTTTTAAAGACATACGTTGCACCATAAAGCAATACGAATTAATTTTAAGTTCTACGATTACAATACATTACCTACTACTAAATCGCAAGAATATAATTACTTGAAAGGAAATTACGCGGCAATTAATGAGTTTTTCAAAGGAATTGACTGGGAGTTTTTGAGCTTATCAGATGATCTAACGGCTTTATATGAGACTTTTTGTGGGAAGCTCTCACACGCAATCTCTAGCTACGTGCCTTTAAAAATAGTAAAAACGCATAATAAACCGCCATGGTTTAACTCTAAGCTATGCAACTTAAAAAATGTAAAAAATAAAGCGTTCAAAAAATACAGATCGAGCAGATCTGAAGTAGATCACCAGCATTATCGTAAATTGAGGAAAGAGTTTGACAGCCTGCACAACGTCTTGTTTAAAGAATATATGATTTCTGTTGAAACAGAACTTTAATTTAACCCAAAAAGCTTTTGGAATTTTATTAATTCTAAAAGAAAATCAAATAAAAGAGTTTGACAGCCTGCACAACGTCTTGTTTAAAGAATATATGATTTCTGTTGAAACAGAACTTTAATTTAACCCAAAAAGCTTTTGGAATTTTATTAATTCTAAAAGAAAATCAAATAAAAGAGTTTGACAGCCTGCACAACGTCTTGTTTAAAGAATATATGATTTCTGTTGAAACAGAACCTTAATTTAACCCAAAAAGCTTTTGGAATTTTATTAATTCCATCAAGCTTGTCGTATAGTGAGGTTGTTGCTAACAATACCCAGGACACGTGTGATCTATTTGCTAGCTTTTTTCAGAGTTTATGAAAAATATGACACTACAATATATCCAGTTTTAACCCCTCATCCATTAAAAAACATTACCACCTTTGATATAAGTGTGGATGATGTTTAGCTTGCCATCTCGGCACTAAAACCTAATTTTAAAATAGATTGTGAAGGATTTTCTCCGCAATTCCTCAGAACTTGCTCTGATACCGTGGCCTATCCCCTTACACTCTTATTCAATAAATGTTTAAATAAGGGCGCTTTTATCGACCCGTGGAAGCTTTGTTCAATTGAGCCTATCTACAAATCAGGGGACCGCAACGATGTGTGCAGCTATAGGCCTATCGTTAAACAAAGTACCATAGCCAAACTATTTGATCACATAATTCAAGTAAAGCTATTCAATCACGTCAGCAAAGTTATCTGCAGCTGTCAACATGGATTCATGCCTGGTAGATGACTTGCACTAATTTAGCTTTAGCCACAAATAAAATAATAAATGCATTCAATAACCATGCTCAATTACACGTAATATATACAGAATTCTCGAAGGTGTTTGACAAAGTTCATCACTCAATTTTGCTATACAAATTGAAACATTATGGAGTCACGGGGAAACTTTTAGAATTCTTCGCCAGTTTTCTAAATAACAGAAAATTATTTGTTAAAATTGGCTCTGCTAAATCCAGAACATTAGTCGAGGCGTGATCGGACATTCCACAAGGAACATACTGTGGCCCATTGCTATTTATCATCTTTATAAATGATTTGGCGAACCACTTTAAGTTTGCAAAATGCCTAATGTTTGCAGATGACGTAAAACTCCTCTTAGAGAAACAAAATTTATCAGAAAGTACCAATCTGCAGTCAGATCTAGATGCCTTAGAACAAAAAACCATTTACATCTAAATGTTAAGAAATGCTTCGTGGTAACATTCACCAGAAAATCAACTACTTTAATGTTTATTTACAAGTTAAACAACTGATTCCTAAATCGCTGTGATGAGATGAAAGATCTAGGTGTTATTTTTGACTTCAAGTTATCCTTCTCCAAACATATTGACTATATCGTTTCCTAATCATTTGCAATGATCGGTTTCATTAGAAGAAACACTGGTGGTTTTAAAGATCCTCCCACCTTAAAGTATTAAAGATATTTATGTTGCCTTAGTAAGAAGTCGCCCTCGAATACTGCACGTTGATATGGACCCCTTATTATGAGGTCCATTCCATAAAAATTTAAAAGGTACAGAAAGAGTGTTCGCCTTGTACAAAATGCATGGGACTAATGGTCCTCCCCATTACACAGGTAAACGCAACCCTCCAGGAAATTGCGCTAGTTCAGAACTAGCGCAGAACTAGCTCATTAAGAGGAGGTACTGGTTCTCGATCTATCCCAACGCAATGCTTTCAACTGTCTCTTTTTACATGGCGATGTCCTACGAAGTGGAAATTGTCACCTCTGCAAAACTTTGGAACTAGTTCTGATCTGGTTCCATTTTCGACAGTTCTGGGCCAATACGTTTTTTTATGAGAAAACATTTTTAAACCAAATTACTGGATATTTTTTCTTTTCTGAACTTTTTCCCTTTTTGGACAGATCTGCGACAATAGGTTTTTTATGAAACAAATTTTGATTATCAGATTTTTTGATATTTTTTAATTTTTTCTGTTCTTTTACAGATTGCATTTTATTTATTTTTTTTATTCTTTTATTTTATTTATATTAAATTTGATCATTTTCTTTTAAATTTTTAAGCGGAACCCAACAATTTAAATTTATTAAATCTGAAAATCACAACTGCCTCCACCGCGATTTGAACTCGCGACCAACGATGTTGGAGTCGGAGGTCTTCCCGCTGAGCTGTTTTAGTATTGTACGTGTTATTGACATAAGTACCTAGCTTAAGTTATAAAATTCATTCCTGATAAATTATATTTTTACTACCTTTTATTTCAACTCTATATAAGTATACTGAAATTTTTAAATTTGAAATGGCTTCTTACGGCTTCACTTTTCACGAAGAGCCGAGGAGGGAGCACGAATAAGTAGGTCGAGAAATTATAATTTTTTTCCATTCTTTGTAATTTTAAATATGCTTCTAGATATTAAAACGCAAGCTGTTTAGACGTTCGCTTACTGATCTGGAAAATAAAGTGTTCATAATATATTCGTGTGCCTTTTTTAATAAGTTGTAATTGCCGCCGCAACATTTTTTTTTAATATTTATTCTCCGAACTGCCGTGAATAACCGCCATCTTAAGTTTACGCATGCCACGCTATAATTTGAGGAATAAAAATACAGATTTCGCTCAGAATTCATCAAAAATGCCGAAATCAAATGAAGATTCATCCAGCGACAATGATGGAGATCGCACTATGGTCATACCAAACAACACAGTCGCAGATATGCAAGAACAGATCTGTAAGTTGCAATTATCTTTGGAAGCCTCCGAAAAAAAGAGGTTATCTCTGAAGCGAACGCTTGCATCGACAACTTACACCGTCGACACGAAGACTAATGAGTCACTTGCCGACTTTGGTCACGTCAGTACTACAGCATCTGCTACGCCGATGTATATCACTACATCAGCAACCGCCGATTACCCTGTCTACTCTTTGCCACATGAGTTTTACTAACGCCGCCGCTCTTGCCACACAAACTTCTAACGTCGCTGCTGCCGATGTGTTCTCCACCCGTTCCTACGCCTACACAAGTTTCGCCAACACTATATCAGATAATCATCATATGCCCAGCTATGTACAACCTACTACGTCTCATTTCAACCTTAACGCAGGTAACTGTATGCCTAATGCCACTTTTGCCAACATCAATTCTACAGCCGCCGCATCGTTAAATGCCGCACCTTCGTCTCCTATACGGAATAATATCACACAAACAACATTCATGCCATCACAACATCAACATTTTATTCGCAAATTACAAGATTTGCCACAATTTTCAGGCTCACCAGAAGAGTGGTCAATGTTCATAGTCGCCTTTAAGGAAACGACAAATATGTTTACATATACCAATGTCGAGAATTTACTCCGTTTGCAGAAAGCTCTTACAGGAGATGCCCGATCAAAAGTTGAATCGCTGTTAATTCATCCCTCAAGCGTGAATGCAGTGATTTCGTCGTTGCAGTTTCACTTCGGACGGCCCGAACTACTTATACGCAGCCAACTTGCAAAAGCCAGAACATTTCCATCTATCACAAGTGGGGAAATCCATGAAATTGCCAACTTCAGTTCAATGGTTACGAATTTAGTCGCCTTCTTGGAGAACGCCGCACAGTGGGACTTCCCCATATAAGCTGCGGCCAAAAGTAGTAACCGTACTAGAAATTCGCTGCAATTTCGTATATGGGCTGTTCGGAACTTAGGAATGAAGAAATGTGGAAAATGGCAAAATTCAACGCGCTACCACGCCCACAGCTCTTGTAGGCGTAAATAGTAAATGTTATCCGATTTTTATGAAATTCAGAGCATATGCTGGTTTTAACGAGAAAAGCATAAATCTGAAAGATCGTCAAAATCGGCTTACATTATCGTCCATTAATTCTATAAAAAAGGGGGCGCAAATTTAAAAATAAATCTTTTGATGAAATTCTGTGTGCCCTGCTCATTTAGGCCAGAATTTTCCAACTTGGAAGATAATAAAGAATTTCTTATTACGGCGCCCAACTTCTTTACAACTTATTTTTGGCTCCAAGTACTAAATATAATGAATTTTGGAGAAAATGAACAGGCAAATTTTTTTTATTTCTACAGATGTTCCTATTTCTTCATTTTAAAAATGACAGAATGAAAACATTTACAATACCTGCATACTAAATTATGTGCACGATATGTATTTACACTGAAACTTTCAATTTTACCTACATTTTATACAACAAAAGTTGAGCTAAGGCCAACAGTACTCTTGCCATCGAAAACGGATCTCGTCCAGAGAAGCGTACATTTTTGGCTGAATGTTGAATGTGATTAATAGATTGGGGAGTCATTAATATTTGCATCTTCTTCAGTTTCCATTTTATATTGCATATTATTTATTTTATGTAAATATCAGAGTCTTTCCCTTCAGCTCTACAATAAAAATTCAATCAATTTTACAGGAGGTGGATCTATAAAAGGAAGAATAGAAGCTGAACTCGCAGTTCCTCGCAGCTGTAACTATTTGAGATATGACACGCATATTTAATGTTTACTTGTCCTAAGTATAATTTAGCTCGCTTCCTATGTAGGTCCTTTTTAAATATCCCTTTTTAAATTAAGCACTCGAAAAATTTTATACTCACAAAATTATGTAGAATTTCAAAGTAAACTATTTTATACATTTCAAAAGATTTATAAAAATGTAAAGCAATGCTTGACCACGGATATATTCAAAAACTGCTCATCAATCAGATTGGCTTTTTATATATGCGCACAAGTGGAAAAATTTATTTAAATTACTTGCGACGAAATCAAAATTTTTTCTTACTAATTTATTTTTTCGCATTGTTCCTACTTTAAGCTCGTGTCATGATTGCAGATAAGCATTTTTATGAAAAATTCCTTTAGTCCCATTGTGCGCCGGTGCCGTACCTCACCATTCAAACCCCACATTGCTTGATGAATTGCGAATTCAGTTCGTGGTTGCAGCAGATGTCAACGTTCGTTGTTATGGCAGCAGAATTTAACTCACCACACATCAGCTCCGATAAACCACCACGAAATTGTAATTCAAGTAGTAGATTAGTAAAAACAGCGCTAGCCTGCTGGTGCTGTAAAGACAACCACCGATTGTACCAATGCTTGAAATTTAAAGATTGTAATAACGATAAACGATGGGAGATCGTAAAAACGAACCGCCTTTGCTTTTCTTGCCTTTCTCAGGGCCACAATGTTTACAACTGTCCGCGACGTCGCGCGTGCGGCGTATCGTTGTGCCAAAATCCCACAATAAATTGTTGCATAATGATAATATATTTAGTTACAATCTATTATAGCACGAAAAATTGTGGTTGAAAGGGTAAGTTTATGAAAAGGCATTGAAGAGTGGCAACAGTGTAGTAAGCAACACTGAGGGCTCCAGTAATCGACAAAATTCTGCGTATACAGACTGCGTTTAAGTATACGTTCTGCGTTCTCGACTAATTTCAGCTTAAGGAGAGAGCCAATGTAAACAAAACATTGCTGAAATTTCTGCCTGTGAAGCTGCATGGACCAAAAGGAAGTATGCAGATAATTGCATTTATAGATGACGGAGCTAAAGTAACATTGCTTGAAGAAGAAATCGCTAATAAAATTGGTCTTACAGGTAGAAAAGACTTGCTGCATTTAAAATGGGTTGATGACCAAACTACAAGCGAGGTTTCGATGCGTGCAAATTTAGAAATTTCAAGCGTGAATAGCAACAAGAGATTTGACATGAAAGGCGTGCGAACGATAAAAAAAAGTTATTGTTGCCTCCGCAAACATTATGCGTAGAGAAGTTTGCGCATCAGTTCGAAGAACTAAATGACATACCTATAGAAAATTATTCTGATGCAATTCCTAAAATTCTGATTGGAATGCCGCATACGAATTTGGTACGCCCCTTGAGTGTTGTGAATTTCAACGAAGGGTTTACAGTACATGAAACCAAATTGGGTTGGACGCTATTCGGTTCAGACGAAAATAATTTTAATAATTCTACAGTTTGTCACGTAGATATCAATGATCAGGGTATGAATGAAATACAAAAAAATTAGATGATTACTTTTCGCTAAAAGGGTTTGAGCCAAAGTTGCCTGTTATAAAGTTGCTGCTGACATTAGAGCGGAAAGTATTTTGAGCAGCACAACTAAATTTATAGGTGGAAGGTATGAAACAGGCCTTTTGTGGCGTAATGATAATGTAACTGTGCCATATAGTTATGATGTAGCATTAAGACGACTTAAGCTTGTTGAACAAAAAATGTTACGCGATTCTAGTTCTGCAGAATGGCACAATGCGAAAATAAATGAATACATAAACAAGGGTTATGCTAGAAAGCTATCTTCGACTGAATTGCCGAATGAACGTGTATGGTATTTACCCCATTTCGCCGTTTATAATGTAAACAAGGGCAATAAGCCTAGACTTGTGTTTGATGCCGCCGCTAAGATCAACGATGTTTCACTGAATTCTATGCTTATGAAGGGTCCAGATGATTATCAACCGCGACCTTTACAATCAATTTTGTTTAAATTCCGCGAGGGTATGATAGCCGTTTGTGGAGACATTAGAGAAATGTTCCACCGCATTAATATTATTGAGGAAGATCAAAATTTTCAACGTTTTCTTTGGCGTAAAGGTGATACGTCAAGGCCGCCGGATGTGTATGTAATGAAGGCTATGATTTTCGGTTCGATTTGTTCTCCATGCTCTGCTCAGTTTGTTAAAAATCTGAATGCGTTGAAATTTAAACATGAAGATCTGCGGGCAGTCGAAGCTATTATCAACCGTCACTACGTTGATGATTACGTGGATAGTTTTCCTGGGGTTGACGAGAGCATAAGCGTAACGAAAAAAGTTATTGAGATTCACAGCAAAGCTGGGTTTGAGTTAAGAGGTTTTATATCCAATTCTAGCGAGCTATTGAGAGCTATAGATTGCAATACGGAGTATCAGGGTGACTCGAAGAATATGTGCGGTTCAGAATCTGCTTACGAAAAGGTACTTGGCATGCACTGGAAGGCCAATTGTGATGTATTCTTTTTCAATTTAGTGTTTGCGAGAGTACCGAAGTCAGTTTTGGATGGTACGCGCCGACCGACAAAGGCTGAATTGTTGGGTTTAACAATGTCGATTTTCAATCCATTTGGCTTTCTCGCTAACGTTACGTTGGTGTCAAAAATTTTGTTACAAAGATTGTGGAAGTTGAATATTGGTTGGCATGATGCAATACCTGTTGATATCTACGACAAATGGTATCAGTGGTACACAATGCTCGACAACTTAAGCAAGCTTAGCATCCCTACATGTTACGGTAAAAACTTTTTAGATCCATCTTCTGAAGTTCAGTTGTATATATTCGCTGATGCGAGCGAGTTAGCATTTGCTGCTGTTGCATATTTCCGAATTAGTCGCCAGGATGAAATCAGCGTGTCCTTCATCGCAGCCAAGAGTCGCTGCAGTCCGTTAAAGACAATGCCAATCCCTAGGTTGGAGCTACAAGCTGCGGTGCTGGGAACTCGGTTGGGTAAATTAATTATTGATAGTCATACAGTAAGGCCGCAGTCAGTAACATTTTGGTCGGATTCTAAAACCGTTATACAATGGATTCGATCTGAAGCTCGTCAGTATAAGCAGTTTGTAAGTAACCGAATTTCTGAGATCCTCCATTCATCTGAGGTGGCACAATGGAGATGGGTACCTGGAACATTGAATCCTGTTGATGAGGCAACACGGCCACAATCCAATAAGAGTTTTGTTAGAGGTTCGAATTGGATTAGCGGGCCTGCTTTTCTGATGCAATGCGAAGTCGATTGGCCATTGATGCCAGACAATATTGCGGTGGGTTGTGGTGAGGAAGAACGAAGAGCGAAACCACTGTATATGATAAGTATAAGTAAGTATACTGAAATTTTTAAATTTGAAATGGCTTCATACGGCTTCACTTTTCACGAAGAGCCGAGGAGGGAGCACGAATAAGCAGGTCGAGAAATTATCATTTTTTTCCATTCTTTGTAATTTTAAATATGCTTCTAGATATTAAAACGCAAGCTGTTTAGACGTTCGCTTACTGATCTGTTCTTAATATATGTGTGCCTTTTTTAATAAGTTGTAATTGCCGCCGCAACAGTGCGAGAAGTGAGAATTTGTGCATTTACTTCTCAACAGAGCGCAACTACCACACCAAAAGTTTCAACAGTCCCTCCCTGCAGCCTTTTTGCACTAGTTCGGAGATAGTTCTGAAATGTATAGAGCGGAACTAGCGCTTTAACAGACTGTCTCTAAATTTTACTGCAGGGTAATTACTCTCTGAATGAACCTCTTGTACGATGTGCCCGATTATGTAATGCTTATAGTAATNATTTCCGAATTAGTCGCCAGGATGAAATCAGCGTGTCCTTCATCGCAGCCAAGAGTCGCTGCAGTCCGTTAAAGACAATGCCAATCCCTAGGTTGGAGCTACAAGCTGCGGTGCTGGGAACTCGGTTGGGTAAATTAATTATTGATAGTCATACAGTAAGGCCGCAGTCAGTAACATTTTGGTCGGATTCTAAAACCGTTATACAATGGATTCGATCTGAAGCTCGTCTATAAGCAGTTTGTAAGTAACCGAATTTCTGAGATCCTCCATTCATCTGAGGTGGCACAATGGAGATGGGTACCTGGAACATTGAATCCTGCTGATGAGGCAACACGGCCACAATCCAATAAGAGTTTTGTTAGAGGTTCGAATTGGATTAGCGGGCCTGCTTTTCTGATGCAATGCGAAGTCGATTGGCCATTGATGCCAGACAATATTGCGGTGGGTTGTGGTGAGGAAGAACGAAGAGCGAAACCACTGTATATGATAAGTATAAGTAAGTATACTGAAATTTTTAAATTTGAAATGGCTTCATACGGCTTCACTTTTCACGAAGAGCCGAGGAGGGAGCACGAATAAGCAGGTCGAGAAATTATCATTTTTTTCCATTCTTTGTAATTTTAAATATGCTTCTAGATATTAAAACGCAAGCTGTTTAGACGTTCGCTTACTGATCTGTTCTTAATATATGTGTGCCTTTTTTAATAAGTTGTAATTGCCGCCGCAACAGTGCGAGAAGTGAGAATTTGTGCATTTACTTCTCAACAGAGCGCAACTACCACACCAAAAGTTTCAACAGTCCCTCCCTGCAGCCTTTTTGCACTAGTTCGGAGATAGTTCTGAAATGTATAGAGCGGAACTAGCGCTTTAACAGACTGTCTCTAAATTTTACTGCAGGGTAATTACTCTCTGAATGAACCTCTTGTACGATGTGCCCGATTATGTAATGCTTATAGTAATTATTGCGCCAGCTCGAACGGCTAAGCCGCTGCTCAACGGCGCAATGATACTCGCCGCCGAACTTTGCAATTCAGCATGCACAGCAACCCTATTGCTGTCTTTGACGTTTCCTTTTGTTTATCTTTTCTTGGCCTTTAATATAATTCTTAGATGTCCAGTCGCACCAAAATTTGATATACACATATTTCAATTAAGAAACTTGTAAAAGATAATTTTGAATTTGTAATTTAAATCATTTGCTATCAAATTGTTCTATTGCTTGCTCCGTTTAGTGTGCCGGATGTGCACAAGTGTAAGTAATTTGATGGAAATTGTATTATTCTCAATAACATTTGGAACTTTAGATTTTAGCTCGGTCTTACTCTTTCTAAAATAAAGAACAGAAGCTGAAAATAAGTGTTTTATTCACCGGCGCACCTGGCGAAGCCATAGTAATATTATCGATTTCAATGTTAATATTGTAGAATTTAAACTTAATCATTTTACTGTATTCAATTAACCGTTATTAGTCTGTAAGATATTTTTTTCTGTAGACTGAACATAAAAATAAATAAATGCCGAAATGTATTTGTCGACATTCGTGGAGACCTATTGCTTCTGCCAAGTCGCTGTAAAGTAAAGCGCTCAATGGATCTGGTAAATGAGTCAACGATGGTATTTAGGCATTGACCTACACAAGTCAATCCTTGTGACTTTGATGCAATATAATATTGGAAAACCGTATCCATGAGCTCGGATTAGTCACTGGCGCGATGTTGTAATTGCACACTTACGGAACTTCTCATTTGACGGTGTAGGTCGCGTTCCTGTCGCAATCGTTCAGTAGGTGCGTGCTAGGAATGTTAATCCCGGGATCCCGTACTTTTTAAGGTCTCGAAAAACCCGGGATTCTTGACAAGTAATCCCGGGATTTTCGGGATTTGTAATTTGCACTGATGGCAATAATAGAAACTCCTTTTCTTGACCAGTATTGGCTATATTTTTTATTTTATTTAATAATTAATATTTGTTTATAAATGTCTAGCTTATTACACATATAACACCGCGCGATAGTAAATTTTAAACATAAATATCAATATATTATAATTAAAAAATTCAGAAAAATGTGCTTAGAGAAGAAGTATGGGTATAAAATTAATGAGGAAATCCTTTAGAATTTAAACAGATTCAAGTTTCTGGTAAATATTGAAAATGTCATTTTAAGATTTTATCCTTGAAATTTCGCAATATTTGAATGGTCGCCGCGAATAACGTTGTAGCGCCAATTTACTTAAAAATACTCTCGCATATCATAGGGTCGCGAAATTTCTCAATTTTGATCAGTTTTCGGACATTAACCTTCGCTCCAAAGTAAGTAGTGAGTGGAAAAACGTTTTAAGTGCAGGTGACCATGACCAATTTATAATTAACAAGCGTAATGCAAAAGTGCAATAATGGTAAAAAACGTAAAGTACATTTCGAAAATTGGAATGATATAAAAAATAACTGGCTAATAAATAGTGGGGAAGGATATTCAGGAAGAAATGGGAAAGGGATATTAAAAAAAATTACCAGAAACGGTAATGTGGAAAAACGTTGTAAGTGAGGGAGCTGTGTTAATATCAACTTATACAACGTTATTCGCGGCGACCATTCATTTGTTTTTGAAAAAATTATATGTTAAGGGCTTATATAAACTCGATAACATCCTCGAGCTTCCTTCTTCTAACTTTGTCAGCTTAAAAATTGCCTATACGTCCTTGTGAATCCAAAAAATTTAAACTGTTTAAATTCTAAAGAAATTTTCTATTGCGGTCAGAGAAAAAATAAAAACGCAACTTTAAATAAAAAAAGTAGGTTTCAAACCCATTTATTATTATTTATTTCATGGTAGGAGAGCTTCTCAAACAATGTAGAAGCAATTTTTCGATTCAAGTTGTTGAAAAGTAATGAATATCTAAATCCCGGGACTAATCCCGGGATTCCGGGATTGTGACAACGCCATCCCGAAAATCCCGGGATCGGAATAAGCCGAAAAATTAACATCCCTAGTGCATGCCCTTTTTGTTCTTTCTGAGTTCGACCATCACGAATCGCCAATCGCGACTGTGTTAGCCAATGTTTGATATTCTCATCGGCGGCATAATGTCTCCCGAACACTAAGGACCAGTTTTCCAGTGCACAGCTGTGGTTTAAACCTAGACTAACCGCTCCATCTGGTCAAGACAAACGCAGTTAACGTGACCTAAGTTTAAACTTGTACTGAAAAAGTGGCCCTAAAATTGCAACATCAAAGAATTCGCGTTACAGCATTAGAAGCAATCGAGCCATAACCGCCAAAGAAAAGTAAGCGCCAAATGTTTTTATACCCGAGCGCACTTGTGCACAAGGGTATTATAACTTTGTTCACATAACGGTTGTTTGTAACAGGCAAAACGAATCGAGATAGATATAGACAAATGTATACATAAATGATCAGAATGAAAAGAGAAATCGATTAAGCGGTGACTGTCTGTCCGTCCGTCCGTCCGTCCGTCTGTCGTCTGTGCACACGATAACTCGAGTAAAAATTAAGATATCTTAACGAAACTTGGTACGTGTA
>NW_016157505.1:166058-201195 GCF_001687245.7 Rhagoletis zephyria
GCACAGTTATTGGCCTTGGTACAGGATACCAAATGGCCGAAAATTTAAAAAATCGGACAATAACCACGCCCACATCCCATATAACGGTAATTTGGAGAAATATGGAATATGGTATATGGANATTCTTTATCAGGAAATACGCTTATCATAAAATTTTGGAAAATGGGCGTGGCACCGCCCACTTATGATCACATATATGTATCTCGGCAACCGTTCTACCAATTTGTACCAAACTCGGTATGGTTATTGTGCTTGCCACATAAAAGCAAAACGTTCAAAATTATTGAAATCGGACTAAAATCACGGCTTTTCATATAACGGTAAATTTTAGAAATGCTCGAAACGTCAATATTTCGAAATTTAAGGACTCTAATTTATTCAAAATTGATACACCCCGGCTTACCATGTAGCGGTAGCTTTCGGAAAGGTGAAAAGGCATATATGTAATACTTGCGCCGGGTATTTAATGTTCGGCCCCGCCCGAACTTAGACTTTCTTACTTGTTATTTATATAATTATATAATTATTCCACAAACAAATAATTTCTTCATATCCATCAACCGTAAATGGTACCACAAAGAAGTTACAAAGCAAAAACAAGAAAAAAACAGAAAACAGCTCAAAGTGGACCATCCATTCTCAACTTATACGCGGTCTGACGTACGCAACTTTGGTATATACTAGGGATGTCAATCCCGGGATCCCGGGAGTCCGGTCTTTTTAAGTCCCGAAAATCCCGGGATTAGTCGATTTAAATCCCGGGATTGCTGGAAACAATTTTTTTGTTAGCCAATTAAATTTTTATAACAAATATCCCCTCTCAAGGGCAAAACAAGAATTTTTTGCAACCCTTAATGGTATAATTTCTTTAAGATCGCATTTCCATCAAAAGAAGGAAACATTTTGCTTCGCTCAAAATGGAATAGGTGATGCACTTATATATTTATTTTTTACTTAAATGTGTTAACTTTTTTATTATTACTTAAATATACTGATAATATCTTAAATTGATCTCAAACAGTGATTTAAAAAATTTTATATAGTTACATAGGCAGTTACTGCTGTACCAAATACAGTCACTTACAAAAATATTTTGCATCGATTTTTTTTGCAATATTCAAAATATTTTTCATGGTATTTTTTTGTTAATTAAAAAAAATATATAGCTCATTTTACAACAAAAATCATGTAAATCAAAATTTCACACTTTAGAGAAAGTTGGTTTAAGTTCACCAAATTATCATAAAAATATCAAACTTTTTAATCATAATTTTTACAAAAAATTCTATTATGCAGTTTTATAGCCCATTCAATTTAATACAATAAAGTGCAATTTTAAAGTTGCTGAAAACTCCCTTGATTTTTGAATTTTTTTTACTGACGATGTTGGGCATTTTTTTCCTTATAACGAATTTTTTTGTGGCAAAAAAAAATATATAAAATGTCAACTGGATGTTTTAGCAACTTCAAAATTGCACATACGTATATATTTTTTTAAATTAACAAAAAAAAAATACCATGAAAAATATTCTGAATATTGCAAAAAAAATCTATGCAAAATATTTCTGGGAGTGACCGTATATGCATTTGTACTTGTAGTACAAAAACTAGGTTATAAATTAACGAGGATATGTACATACATACATATATGTTTGTCAAATTTTGTTTGTTTTTTGTTGATTGAAAATACTGATTTATCGCCTTAATAAATATGTAAATGAATTACAATAAATTGTACTATTTTTTTGTTATATCAATCTGATTTAAAATACTATAATAGGATGATCACAGATGTGTTGCACTTTTACCTGAATTTCGGGACAATCCCGGCATCCCGGGATTGTATTTTCAGATCCCGAAAATCCCGGGATCGACAAAACCCCGAAAATTGACATCCCTAGTATATACAAATATTTATTTTTTAAAACAGTCAGAGGTTGTATTCGATGTAAATAAGCTGGTTTCAATTAAATAACACTGGATCACAAATTTTAAATTGGTTTTTGTTCTCCAGACGCCACTATCCAATTTGTATATAGAATCGCCCGCTGATTCCAAAAATCTAGTTAATTTTCAATTTACCGTTATTCAGCTTAGTCACTTATATCTCATGAACCAATCTATCAAACTGCTGACAAAATTCAACATAGACCGTATATACTTCTCTTTTCGATAGGTCTGATAGTTTCAGACAAATTAATTAATCATTCCAGTTTTTTTTTTATAGTTTAAGATCCGACAAGGGCACGACCTACACCCATCTGTCTAATGGATGAAATCAATTTTGTATGAAATTTAACGTGTTAATAAATATTTCGCGAGTGGGTTGGCTGAAAAAATCCTGGCCAGGATATTTTTAATTAAATATTCAAAAATTATAATAATTTTTTTAATTTTGTACTCATTTGTTTAATGAACCAATCGAAAGTATTAGGCCTATAGATTCTATAGTATAGAATGTAAAAACGTTGGGTTGTTGATTTTGTTCCTGGCCTACCTATCGGGTTGGCAGGTATGAACAAGTAGGTAAAACTAGTAATTTTCACTCATCTGCTTAACACATTCTAAAGGCTTTATGCTTTCGATTGGTATATATGTAATATGTTCATTAAACAAATGAGTGCAATTTTAAAAAAAGATTACAATAATTTTTGAATAAGAAACTAAAAATATCCTGGCCAGGATTTTTTCAGCCAACCCATTTCTCATACAAAAAATCTTTGCGCACTTTCATTTGACCACTGATTACTTCTTTATTTATCCATCGATTTTCTTCATTAGTAACTTGATTTTTTGTAACAGCACAGGCTTTATCACAAAGGCAAAAATTTTACACAGAACGTGTTATATTTTAAATTTTACTTCTGTTAAAATGTTTTTTTTCTTCATATTTTCATAGAAAAAAAAGGAAAATTCTGGACTGATTAATTAATTTCTCAGAAACTATCAGACCTATCGAAAAGTGATGTATTGCAGAATTTTGTAAGCTTTCATTTGCCGTATTTCATATTAAGATTGTTAAATTAGTTGGTAAGGTATACGTGATTAAGTGGAACCACTTTTTGTTTTAAGCTGAATAACGGTAAATTGAACATTTCTTGAAAACCTATCCATAGAATAAAAAATCAAGTCGATTTTCGGAATCAGCGAGGAATTTTACATGGGAATTGGATAGTGGCATCCATAGAACATTTTTTCTGTAAACCAGTGTAATTAAAGCAAATACTACCATGCACTATTATGAATACCTTTTTGTAGAACTTCCCTACTTTGTGAAAGTGATTGAATTCTTTCGCATTTCCTCCTGCTTCCAAAAAAATATCTCTGTGGGTGGGAGTGTCAAATTTTAGAAAAAAGCTACTTACAAAATCTTTAATAAAAATTTAAATAATAATATTTTTTAATAATAATTTAATTGTTTAATGTACCCTACAAGACATTGCCGAGCACTTTAGGCAAAAATTCTAACACATTTACACTTTTTTCATTAGTCTCTAATACATGCGCATTTATAAAATAATTTTGTTTTTGTAGTGTATTATCCAAAAGAGTGTATGTCCAAATGAGATAACTCGAACGCCTCTATCTCTTGAATTATGTTCAATGACAAGGGCATGCGTGTATTTTAGAGCAAAGCAGATATAATTTTCCCTAATTCGAAATTGCCGTTGGTAGAAAAGAGATATAAAATAACACCGACAAGGGGAAACTACTCAATTTTTTCCCAGGGTCTGAACAAAAATGAATACTTTGATAAGCAGTTTTGTAATTAGTGATAATGATAAAATGAGCACTTATATGATACTCAGCTGTCTTTTAGGGTACATACATTCATATGTATGTATTCAAAAATATTTTTTAATTAAAGGTTTTTGAAATCTTTTAATTTTTTATTCTTGTTACTGACAGAATTGACATAGGGTGTTTCCTGCGTTACGGACGGTCCGTTTTGAGACATTTTTTCCATCATAAAAACTATAGTAGGTCAATAGGTAGTAGTCAATGAACACAAATTTTTTGTCATGAGTAGTCATCATCAATACCTATCTGGAACCAATAAAAATAGTTTCCACAAGTGTTATATGGTAAGTGCATAGCGATTAAAAGAACCCGTTCGGAAGTTCCCAAAATGGAACTCATATCGAAAATTACCGATGATTCTTGCAAAATTCTGCAAATCTGTTAACGGTACAAAAAATGATGTATAAATGGTTGTTGGAATAATAAGCAGCCATAACCATTGCGTCCACTTAAACTTCCCAACGATGTTTAATAGCTGTCAAAAACAAAGTAGTTCGGACGTTTCCGTTCGGACGTTCCGATTTTTTCCAATGAGATAGAGTTTTTTGTTTAAGAATTTAAACACACTCGTATTATAATGCAAATATGAGGTTTTATTGTAAGATGCACATAAGGCCTGAGTAGCTAGTGGGTAACAGGTAACAAGAACAACTGAAATAAGGTCAATTTACACTATTTCGTATACTGGTGCGAAATAAAGTCAACTGACATTATTTTCTTTCCAAAAGCGAAATAAAGCTGCGAAGCTACGCAAATTTAATGTTTGAAAGAGCAATAATGCCTATAGATTTTATTTCGATTTTGAAAAGGTAATAATGTCAATTGACTTTATTTCGCACTAGTATGTGAAATAGTGTCAATTAACCTTAATTCCTTAATTACTTTTTAGAAAGCTGATATTCTTCGTTTACTGTCAAAACCATGTAGCGCTTTGGTATAGGCCAGTATTGCCACAGACAATTTTTTTCCTACCAAAATTTCCTACCATATCCTACCATAACAACCAAAACCTACCAAACCTTTTTTTGAGTTTTTAATATTTTTTTTCAATGTCAAGTTTATTAAAAATATAGATAACATAGCATTTAGTAAAACTAAAACACAGCTAGTACAATAAAAACAAATGACAGATTCGCTTTGGCAGATAAGATAAAATGTATGAAAATGCACAAAGCACGCCACACAGATTGTTTCAGCTTCAGCGCGAATCGAAAAGATGTTTGCTTCGTCTGAATTCGAGTTTTCATGCAGAAACATAAAACTTTATTACACTTCTTATATTTTTTTGAACTTCTTCTTCTTCTTATTTGGCGCTGTAACCGTCGTTTCTCTTCTGTGCCAACTGACGCCAATTGGAAACAACAAATGAAGCCAAGTCTTTCTCCACCTGATCTTTCCATCGCAGTGGGGGCCTCCCTCTTCCTCAGTAACCACCAGCGGGTTCCGAGTTGAATACTTTCAGAGCTGGAGCGTCGGTGTCTATTCGAACGACTAAACTAAACTAAATACAGAAATTTTCACGAGTATAAAAGAAGTGCAAAATTGTTTCCTTGGCGTTCATTGCGGCATACCTTTTGCGTCTTGCGTTTTGCTGGCAAAGTTATAAATGTCACGCAAAGTCACAAAGTTTTATCTGGCATCAGCTTTACACATACATACATATCGTCACTAGATACGAATAAAGACGCGAGCTCAAAAGTTGACCTCGAGAAAATACACGTAAAAAAACTTCGACGAAGAAAGACTCTTAACATGGGTGACGGCAAAGAAAGACGCATATACTTATTTTCGCGGTCAACTATGATTACAGGTGTAACAGTATACGGATTCCCCAAAGAGTTTTTCCGGAATGATGTTGAATCCATGTTTACGCGTCTTTCTTCGCCGAAGTTTTTTCAAGCGTATTTTTTCGTAGATTTTTCTCAAGCGTCCTTTTTCGCCGTAACACACCCGCGCGTCTTTATTCGTGTATAGTGACGATATTATTATTGCTAGTATCGCCCAGTTGTCGAAATTCGACATCTTTTTTTATACACTTTTAAATTTTGCTTGGCACCAATACTGACTCCTTTATGCGTATGACGATTTTGAAGTCAAAATTTTCTTGTGGCGTATTATTAGATTATTATTATTATGTCGGAGGTACTCGCGCTGAGACCTAAGAATATATATTGTACTAAATATATTCGCTATCTTCTCGCACAAAATATAATATTTTTTGAGAAAATTTATAAATATGTTTTATATATGTATTTAAGTTGTTAATAAAGAAAAAAAATCCTAATTGTAATCACTCCAACCTTAAGCTATTTAAAAAGATCGGCACTTTGGATGACTCCATGTTCCAAATTTTAGATGGAGAAGACAATCGTTCTCCAAGGTGTATTAATCTACCGCTCATGCTTTGTAGGCATGCGCATAGAATATACTCTGAGGTTTCCAATACCCGTTTAATAAGGGGACTAGAATTGTTTAGCATTCCAGGAAGACGGGGACTTTTGAAAACACAAACAATTTGTTTAATATTATTTAACACATAAATAGCAAAAAAGGTAACATTGTCAAAAAAAGCAAAAACAATTCAAAGTTGCTCTAAGCACAAGTCAAACAAGTTAATAGTGCACTGTGTTGCATAAATCGCTGGTTATACTTACATAAATTGCAAGTGCTGGGCATAGACAATCAGCGCATGTGAAACAGGGGTGTAATTATACTCCGCATAGAGCGCATAATCTCCCAGAATCAGCTGTTCAGTGTAACTAGTTAGTCTGTTCCAGTACTCCAGGATTTATTTAGGAAGATATAACCGAAGATTGCGTATTTATAGCCTACATGAAGTCGGCGTTAAAGTTAGTTGCTGCTTTTTGTCATAATTTTCAAAAGAATAGTAGCAACTAACTTTGTAATCGACTTTATTTCGACCATAAATATGCCCCATCAGTAAACCTGATGGATACTGGAACAGACTAATGGTAAATACTCACAAGAATTCAGAGCGGAAGAGGAGAGATTTCTTTGAAAATGCCTCATAGCGAAAAATCAAAATTCTCCAGACTTCGCTGTCATGCCCTGTGCGCTGCGTCGGATAATCGATTATATGCAGAGCTCATTAAACATATTCGATATGTGGCAGTGCTCATGTTATGCGCTGCAGTACAATGCAAGTATAAGACCGAAATTTTTTTCTTGACAGTGTTATTCATTTCTTTCCATATAAACATTACGAATGAAAATTCTCCTTTTAAGTTGTTTGTCAAGTGACATCTAGTGACATCTGTTTTTCGTAGACATTTTAATTCTAGTGGAAACATTAAATTAATTATGTTACTTTAGGTATTGAGTTTATGCATTTCTTACTCAGACAACTATTTAGACACGACAACTGTAATGAACAAGTAGTTCTCGAAAAATACCGATCCTGGTTATGCATAGAAACATCGATAAATATAATTACGGGGCATCTCTACAGGCAAACGCTTTAGCTTAACCATGTTATTAGACAATATATATGTGTCAACGGAGACAGCATATTGCTCATGGAAAGCTATAATTACACTGTGCAGCAAGAAAAATCAGCCTCAATAATTCCAACGCGGAATGAAAGTAGACCACTGGATAAACAAAACAGCCAAAGGATTTTGCAAAGTTAGTTCGAATTTCCTTTCTATGGCCTCTTGAAGTTGAGATATTTTTGACCTTTTTTTTCAATATTAGAGAGAATAAAAATATTTAGGCAAAAATGCATTACTTGGGCGGGCCTTAGAAAAAAAACCTAAAAACCGTTAAAATATGGGAATTTCAGAAAACCAAAACTTTTTTGGCGGTCGGACCTATGGGACCCCTGGGGTCCAGAATAGGGGCTCGAGAATGACTTAGAATAAGTCTCTATTTGATGAGTTTTATTTGTAAATCTTCTAAAAATAAGACGAAAAAATTATATTTTTTTTCCGATAACTGTCTTAGTTATCGAGTTATCGATTTTTTATTAATTTTTTTGTAAATGGGCCTTTTAAGCTAGGCTTTTTTGATGTTGATGGTAGCTCGAAATGTTGGCCATCGTCATTTTTAACATTTGACTTGGAATCAGAAGCACGCACTATATCTGCTTCTCATTACAATACCCATTACAATACGGAAATTCGACAAAATATATGTAAATTACATAAAATAAAACGCAAAGAAAAAATTATTTTTTAAAAAATCGATAACTCGATAACTAAGACAGTTATCGGAAAAAAATATATAATTTTTTCGTCTTATTTTTAGAAGATATACAAATAAAACTCATCAAATAGAGACTTATTCTAAGTCATTCTCGAGCCCCTATTTTGGACCCCAGTGGTCCCATAGGTCCGACCGCCAAAAAAGTTTTGGTTTTCTGAAATTCCCATATTTTAACGGTTTTTAGGTTTTTTTTCTAAGGCCCGCCCAAGTCATGCATTTTTGCCTAAATATTTTTATTCTCACTAATATTGAAAAAAAGGTCAAAAATATCTCAACTTCAAGAGGCCATAGAAAGGAAATTCGAACCAACTTTGCAAAACCCTTTGTCATTTTTGTTTATCCAGTGGTCTACTTTCATTCCACGTTTGAATTATTGAGGCTGACGGCGATGTGTCAAAATTTGTCTCACAGTGTTATCAGAGCTGCTATCTTGATAAATATTGCCAGCAATGAACTGTCAGTTAATTTGACAACCAGATTTTTATTTGCGCGAAAACTTAGTGCCGGTTGAATTTTTAGTATGGTAGAAAAATTGAGCTGTTTTCTATTGGATTGCACAGGCCTGCGAAATATAATTTTTTCCCTTTCCAATAATTATGTTATTTTTTTAAATATCTAGGTATGTTAACATACATCTTTAGCTTTTTTCCAGCACACCCAAATTTATTTTTATTGATGACATTTACTTACATGTTAGAATTTCAGTAATTTGCATGAAAGCCCAAAAATTAATTAATTTAGAATAAAATTTTTACTTAAAAATGTTACCTTCTCTAAGCACAAACACTAAGAACCGGGCAATGAAAGGCAACATTTTTTGTAGAAACGAAAACGCTATAAGTAAATCAGAAGGACTTATGTAATTTCGAAGTTACAGCTAGTAATGCTCGGTAATGCTAAGAGAAATTAAAAGTTATTTTCTCGAAAAATTTTCGTGATGAAATTTTTTATTATCTTTTTGGTGGCGTGGTACCTAATACGTACCTAAATCGCTCATTAGTTTTTTAAGGATAAAACCATACAAGCCTGTGTTATTTTTGATTATGTACTTGGATGTGAAATAACACATTTTCTAAGCAGATTTGCGCTCTAATGCAAGGAACATACTTAATTTAAGCCATATTACAAAATCCTTTGTCAATATAAAAAGCCCCCATATACAAATATTGCCACTGATAAAACTTATACATGTCTGGCATACAAAATGGCATATGGTAGGAAATAATTTTGGCCTATGGAGACGCGTCGTTAGCTAGTCTTTCAGTGTTGTAAAGGATAAAATATTATTCATTAAGGCTAAACGCCCTTTAAATACAATGATTGTGTACGATTAGGATATAATAATATTCTGAACGAAATTTTTTAAAAATTTCATCACTATAAAAGTTGAAAAGGAGGACAAGGAGGACATTTTTGCTCAAAAGGAGTACAGTGAAGGACGAAATTTTTGTGGAGCACAAATTAAGTTTGCGGAGGACAATCCTCCTCAAGAGGACGGTTGGTCAGCTTACATTTAATGCAAATGGTACGTTAACTTGCGGTGTGCTGTCAGGTAGCCAGTAAGAGTTCTATGTTCAAGGAATCTTTCGGAGTTCGTCCTGGAAGGAGTCTTATTCCCTTTGACTTCCGCCAGTGGACAGCAATCCGAGATTATTACCACCTAGCTCCTAAGTAGGTCTGCAGTGAATCCTTTAGATCAGTGTATGAGTACACTAGCAACCAGCCAGCAAAGAAACGTAAATTTTGCCGACAGGGCAGTTTAGTTCAATTTTCCGTATCCGAAAACGCATAGAAAAAACTCCTACAGTTATCATCAATTTTCGTATCCGGAAAACGCTCGAAACGTTCGAAAAAGACGATGTCATTTGAAAGCAATAACTGTATTTTATTTGCTCAAGCTAAACATTTGAAAGCATGTATGCGTAGTCGGCAGTGGCTGAGCTGTGTGAGTGTGCCGCTATTTGTTAGCATCCAGAAGGTGCTGGGTTCGAATTCCGTCAGGCGCTTACTAATTTTATTTTATTTCTTTTGAACCATGAAAAAGTATTTGTAAAGTACAGAAGGAAATCGTATTGAACGAAAAAACTGCCGAAAACGCATCCGTTTCACAAACCATTTTCGATAGTTTTCTGTTCATACGTTTCTGCCGCACGCTTTAGTGGAAAAACGGATCGTCAAAGTATCCGAAAATGGAATCAGTAAACGGACAAAAATTCCGCACTTCATCCACTTTTTTGTCCTTTTTCGGATCGGTTTCGGATTTTTTGTTGGCTGGGAAACGCAAACTAATTCGCTGCTAGCGTCGCAACAGTTCGCTAGCAGCGCACACTTGTATGTGCAAGCAGTGTCGTCGTTGAGAATTTTCCGAAAGTCGCAAAAAAGGGGTCATTGGCGAAAAAAGGGTCACCATATTATTTTTGATTTTCTCTACTAGTAAAAGAATAAGTCTGTTGAATTTAAAAAGAAAATAGCGGGACAAGCTTTGCAAAAAACAGGGTTGCAAACATACACATAAATCTAGTTGCTGCAAGGAGAAAAGTTGCATTTCCTTTAAAAGTTTTTAGTGATGCATTTCTTCGTACTTACAGGTGGAAACATTTTTTAATAGCATGCTTCTATTAAAATTTCATTAAAAAAGTTTCTGAAAAGGGGGAAAAGTTGCACATAATTTTGGAAAAGGGTCGAAAAATCAAAAATGTTCAAAAAGTCAGGTCAATTGGCACTTAAAAAGAGCCAAATTGCCCCTTTAGTCGCACAACGGCAACACTGTGTGAAAGCCGAGTAGCTCCCGGAGACTCCGTGTGCACCACTGCTTTAGATGTACCACAGAATAGCTTTGCGAGACAGTCAGCCCTTTCGTTGCATTCAAACCCTTCATGTCCCGGAACCAACCACAGCGTTAGCTATTGTGGGCTCTCAGGTGGTTCAGGAGTTCATAAGCGTTGGTGCCGTTTTAAAAGAGCCTTTAACGCTGCCTGAATATCCGACATAATATTTATTCTGGCCTCATTTGCCTTCTATGATGACATTCGCGAACACAGACTTCGATTGCGAAGACTTCCGCCTAAAATATGGTCGAGTACGAGGTCATTTGTAGACTTTTCGGGAATCTTGGTCCAAGTACGCCATAAAGTATATATGGATGTTCATATTGTATATTGGCAATAATAAGGGTACACGTTTATACTTAGGAATCAGGGTGCTCAAAATTCTGAAATCATTTTCTTTCCATTAGACTCGCTTGAACTGCTTTTTAAGAGTAAATTTTTGGCGTCTTAACCCGTTAGTACCAGGTTGACCGAGCTTTGCCCGGAGTGCATATACTTTTTAAAGTTTTCGAGATTTGGATAGCTTTAAAAAAATATTTTGGAAATAAACAAAAAAAAATAGGATTTCGATATCTATTAAGTAAATTCCTTACTCTAAAATTTATGTGGCAACCCCATTCCGATATGCGCTGGAATGAATGGTACATATCTTGAGCGTATATGAAATTAAAAAAATAAAAATTTGTTTTACATAGAAACGTGGCAACCCTGCTGGAAAATATTTTGTGACCAAAGCTCTCAACAATACCTTTCATTGGATATCCATATTGCGATGTTTTAGATAAATTGTATAGAATCGAAAACTAGTGGCAACCTTACACTATTATTCTAAGAGACAACATTTTGTATATAGGGAAAGCATTGTTTAAGAACCTTCTCTTAGTACCCATGAACAGTAATATTTTACCTTTTTTTTTAAACAAAAAATTAAATAAATATGCGATTCAAAATAGGTGGCAGCCCTATTAAAAATATTTTTGAATTAGGGATCTTTAAAATACCTTCCATTTGATACCCATATTATGATGTTTTAATTAGTTTGTAACTAATTTCGAACAGGTGGCAACCTTATACGAGTCTTCTCCAAGATAATGCCTATTCCGATAACCTTAAAATCCAAAACATTATCGGTGTACAAAATTTCATCAAAATCGTTAGAGCCGTTTCCGAGAACCCTATGGATATATATATATACATATATATATATGTATATACAAGAATTGCTGGTTTATGTAATAAGATTGATCATGCATTAACCCATTGGCGACCCAGTTTTTTGTAATGTCTTATCTTAAGGTAATTTGATTTTATTATTATACAAATTATGAATAATTTAACCCATTGACGACTTTGACTTAACGCATTGATGACCATATTTTAACCCATTAGTGGCCAATTTTGTATAGTCTTTCTTTAGCTAATTTTATTAAAAATAGGTAGTTTAGGTTAAAATATAATCAGGGAGAACAAGTCCTTCCGATTCGAGAATAGATTTATCAATGAATTCGAAAATGTAATAACAGTAACAAGGTGTGTATTTATTGTAATCACTAGGAAAGAGCATGAAAGAGGGAAAGTCATTTATATAGAGATCAGTTAAATAGTAATAGATAGGAAACAGATACAAAAATTTGCGTTTCAATGTAAAACATAAGGGTCTGATTATGCATACTTCGCATAACTTCGCACAACCATTTGTACCAGTGCACTAAAAGTGTAACTTAAGAAAATGTGAAGCAAAATCTAAACTCAACAGATCGCTAAGTTTTTAAAAGTTCTGCTAATTTCTGGGTAATGGAATACATAAAAATACATACAAAGTACATACGAAATTACAGTTTGAAGTTTATGCGAAGTTGTGCGAAGTTATGCGAAGTTATGCGAAGTATGCATAATCAGACCATAATGGGTCAAAACAAAGCTAAAAGTAAAAATAATATAATTATTTATAGTTTCGTCTTTGATTGGACTATGAATATGCCCCATTATGTTTTAAATTTAAAGAGATTTACAAATTAAGCATACAAAATATCGAAAAGCAAGTAATGTATCTAAGTAAAACATTAGTTAATNTTGTGCGAAGTTATGCGAAGTTATGCGAAGTATGCATAATCAGACCATAATGGGTCAAAACAAAGCTAAAAGTAAAAATAATATAATTATTTATAGTTTCGTCTTTGATTGGACTATGAATATGCCCCATTATGTTTTAAATTTAAAGAGATTTACAAATTAAGCATACAAAATATCGAAAAGCAAGTAATGTATCTAAGTAAAACATTAGTTAATTAAAAAATCAGCTATTTATTTAATAATTAAAATAAAAAAAAAAAAAAAAATAGTCAAAACTGTTCAATATGTGGGTGTCGTATAGTTATGATAAGCACTATTAAAAGGATTTTGAATATGCAGTTTTGTAACCCATTTAATTGTAGTACATTAAAGTGCAAGTTTGAAGTAGCTAGGACTTGCGCTTTCCATACGAAGTATGTTCGACGATTTTTCCATATGGAGAAAATGAGCGACACCTTCACCAAAAAAATTGCCAAAAATCAACGGTACATCCTAGCCACACTGCCGGTAAAAATTATTGGCACAGCTGCTTTCTTACAATATATGCAACAATTTTTATTGCAATATTTTTCCGATAATTTTTTATAAAAATATGGTTCATTCCACGACAAAAAAACATAAACATATAATTTCTAAACTTTGTGCAAAACTCGCGAAAATTTAGCAAATTTTCATCCAAATTTTCAACTTTTTAATCAGATTTTTTAGAATTTTTTTTGAGTATGTAGATTTGTAGCCCATTAAATTGTAGTAACAAAAATGCAAGTCCGGAGTTAGTCGAAAATCGCATTGATATTTGAGAATTTTTTGTTGAAGTATATAAAGTATTTTCGAAAAAATTTTGTTGTATGGAAGAGACTGCGGGGAAAAATAGGCAAAAATCAACGGTAATTCGTAGCTACTTACACTGAGGGAAATAATGCATAGTAAAAATGAATACTTTATATTTGATTATCGTTTAAAAATGTTCGTATTTAAAAATAATATTTTCATACAAAATTTATTACGCACGTATTTGACTGTTCACATCTGAGTATGTATATGTAAGTGTACATACCCTGCACGTATACTGCACGTATGCTGCGTATACGCACTCCAAGCATGCAGAGCGCCGCTCTGAGAGCGCGGTGACAACACACACATACATACATAGTACATACATGTTTATCCGTACAAATCGCGTGCTGTGGTGTTGATGGATATTCAACAGTTGATAGCAGATTTACATATATGCCTGGGTGCGCAAAGATGCTTGCTACAAGTCGTTGATATCCGGAGATGGTCGGGTTCGAATTCCACCGAAGGCAACATGTTAAAAAATTTTTTTTTTTTTTTTTTTTTGTCTTTTTTATTCACTTCACGGATGCTTTTTCAGTACGAACGCGGTCATTTTAATATGCGCGTAATTGAATTGAATATTTACCAATATACAGTACTTTCGTTGACGTTTATAGTAAGATTAATTACGTTTCTATTTGATTTTAATATTTTTTCCCCTCAGTGTAGAACTTCTACGTTATTACAATAAATTGATTGGGCTACTCATCTGCATACTCGAATGAAAAAAGACTGTTTAAAAAGTTGAAAATTTGCATGAGAATTCGCTGAATTTTCGCGAGTTTTGCACAAAGTTTAGAATATATTTTTATGTTTTTGTTGTGGAATGAACCATATCTTTATACAAAAATTTCGGAAAAATATTTCAACAAAATTTTTTGCATATATTGTAAAAAAGCATCTGTGCCAATAAATTTACTGGCACTTTAATGTACTAAAATTGAATGTGCTACAAAAATACGTACTCAAAATCTTTTTTAAATATCTAATTAAAAGCATCGATATTTTACTAAGTTGGAAACTTAGATTTGTTCGACTTTTGTTAAGGAATAAACTATGTTTTTATGAAAAAAAATAATTAAAAATAAATAATAATAAAAAATCAATACTTGGGTGTCTTATAGTTATGATAAGCACTATATAATGAAAACTGTGACACTTATTCCTCACAGTCGGAATCTAAATCCCATCCCAGCCACGTTAAACTAATATTATTCGCTTCAAGTTCTACTAACTCCATTACTTCAGCAAAGAAAGATCTCCGGTTTGTGACCAATGGCAACAAGGGCGAGCAAGTATTCAGATGATCTAATGAAACTAACAATCTATTAAAAACGTCTTCTAAATTGTCAGCGCGACTCGTTTGTCTACCAGGGATGATAAATGAGCTTTTAATTTTTGTACCAAAAGGACAAAAAGAATGTACTAAATCAGCCGAAAAAGTACTAAAATTTAAAAGACCATACATACATATGTATATGTAATTTCCAAACAAAGTCTACATGTCAGGTATTTTTTATATTTTTTTTAGATTGAAAATTCTATCCTCTCGTTTACTGACGTGAATACGAAGCTGCTTTCCGGCTCTTCAAAAATTAATTTTGGTTCTTTTTTCTGCATTTTTGCACTTTAGAACTCATTTATCAGATAAGCTAATGTTGAAGTTTCTTCCACCTTCTTCATGACATTAACGTGACGTTTTTCTTGGGAGGCAGGCTTTTTGTTTAATCTTTCTTCGGCAACAACTTCCCATATATGCTATTTGAACACTTTTGAAGAAACAAGCGATTGAAATAAAAAATCCTTTTCCACCTTTGACACTTTGGAAATATTTCACATTGTTTGTTTTTTTTTTTACTTCTAAAATATAAAATCAAGGAAATCATTGAAACCCCTGAAGCAATAAATAGCCATTGGTAATTATCTGTTTTTTGCCTTGTACTCTTCAGAAACAAACTTTAGCAAACCATAGTAGAAAGCATAGCGAATTTAGTAAGAACTTCGTACTGTATAAGAAAATTTGGATCGATAAATTTTTCTTGACCATTTCAAACTAAAGAAATGTTTACAAATAATAACATAAAAACAGGTTTGGTTTTTATTAACCCGTATCTTCAATTGCATTTCTGCTTGGATACAAAAATTTAAAATCAATGGTTTATCTATCACTACGGGAAGGCATTGGTGTTAGATATTGAAGATATTGAAAACAGTTTATTTCAAATGGAGAAAAACGAATATTAAAAAATAATAAAACCACCAGCGAAGATCTCTATTATTGAAGAATATCAAGCAACACTTCATTGTCCATTTTAATTTTTCAATACTTGAAATAAACTGAATAAAAAACAAAACATTAAACTGTACTAAAATTTTGTAGTTTTGCGAGCATATTTGCAAGCATATTTACCAATGTTTTAGTGCTTATCTAAGCGCTTGACATGGATTTTTTCGTGCTTATTTTCTTCGGACCTGCTTATATTATAACAGCAACTGTTTGATGATTTTAAAAAGTCCTCCATTTTTAATAAACACTACGTATTTACTTGTATAAAATAGAAAAAGGATGACTATATTTTTATCCCCAAGTGGTATTTCGACATAATTTGTCGTAATGCTGTATTTTGACAAAATTGTATCAAAAATGTCGAAGTAGTACCTATGTACTTTTTGGATCCGAAATGTACCAAAAAAGTACAATTGTACCATCAATTTCATCACTGTTCCCTACTATAGATCTCTCTAAAGTTTTTAAAGTCCTGGTTCGAACTAAACCCGCTTCTCGCTAAAGATTTTAAAGTCCAGAACTCTCATATATCGTTACCTTAATATAGAAAGGCCCTAACTCATATAGTCGCTGAAATGCAAAGAAGCCGTAACTAACTAAAAACTTGTATTGCTTAAAATGATGTGGGGACTTAGAATTCGATGAAATGCTTCATAATCAATCAAAAGGGAATTTTGAATTTTTACTTATTTAGTTACGGATTTTTGTATTTCAGTGACTATATGAATTAGGGCCTTTATATATTAAGGTAACGATATGTATATACTACTTTTACATCGCATGAGATGACCGATCTTTGCCTTCATTCGGTCAATTGTATGAGAAAAATTCAATGATACATACTTGAAACCCGTTATTAGTAATAGTATTGCAGTAAATACAAACCTTACACAATTCCAAAAGGCTAAACAAGTCTTCAACCTCATCATCGTCAGTAGGCACATAATGTTTCCCAGTTTGTGTACTTATCCCCTTTGTTTCTCGCCTGTAAAGCGGCAAACCCATCGCTTTCGCCAAACTCTCAATGCCCATGTGCCCGACGGTCTGATACATAAAGCTGTCAAGTTCATCTGAAATACAAACACAGAGATACAAAGGAAAGTTTGTATATAATATAATATGTATTTATAAAATCATAAAGAATTTGTTTGGCATAAATTAAGAGCGGCTTAAACTGGCTAAGTATTGTTCAGATAAGAATATTCTAAATATATATGTATGTATATTAGGGTGCCCATTAAATTTTTTTTTTTTTAATTTCCCGCAGCAATGTCCTTCCTTTTTATGGGAAATATTATTGCCTATCAGAGCTGGGTCGTAATGATTCCTTTAGGAATTAAAATACTCCCAATTATAAATTACAAGGAATTGTAATTAGGAATCAACTCCTTCAGTCCACTGCAAAGGAATGGTTGTCGCCTGTTTGCAAATTTAACTCAATTAAATTGACAAAATAAATGAAATATTACAGTATGGGTACAAAACGAAAGGTATTTGAGAAATCTTGATTTGAAAATACTTTCAATAGGATTATCAACTATCTTAATATTACGTTCTCATTGAGCCACAAACTCGAGTTTATGGGACATTTTGGAGTTTAACGCTAAACTCTACTCTTAAACGCAGAGTTTACCATACAAAAAAAAAGTAAGTACGCCTGGGCCATACTGGAGAAGTCAAACTTACGTTACATATCTAGTTTGTCTCATAACCAATATTACGTCGAGGTGGCACAGAAAAATATTTATTTTGGTTATCCCATTTCACCGTTTTCCTACTTCACAAATTTAATTATGAATAATTGTAGTAGGAGCTCATATTCAGTTAGAAAACCATTCAATATACAAGTCATATTATTTGATGTTCTGTCATAAGATGCCACTTCATGTGTATCGATAACAAAATCGATAGTACCATCCATAAAAATATCAAAAACATAACCGATAAAATTATCAATAAAAATATCTATATCAAAGTCGATAGCAATATCGATAACAAAATCGATAAAAATATCGATAACAAAATCGATAAAAATATCGATAACCAAATCGATAAAAATATCGATAAAAATCAACAACCAAATCTATAAAAAACCGATAAAAGTATGGATACCCTAATCGATAACAATATCGATACAAAACATCGATAACTAAATCGCCGGCCGCTGTGGTGTAGTGGTAAGCAGAGCACGCTTCCACTCCGCTGCGCGTGGGATCAAGCCCTGGTCAAAGCAACATCGAAAAAAAAAGAAAAAAGGTTTTTTCTTAACAGCGGTCGTCTCTCGGCAGGCAATGGCAAACCTCCGAGTGTATTTCTGCCATGAAAAACAGCTTCTCATAAAAATACAATCGCCGTTCGGAGTCAAAAAAAAGCCCGTAAAAAACATTAAAAACGTATGGTGCGTTGCTTTAAAATGTTGCACCACGATGGATGTTGTATTCTAGCAGCTAAAGCAGTGATTCCCAAATTGGTCCAGGTGGACCCCCAGGGGTCCACGGAAGACTCGACGGGGGTCCACAGTGACGTGAAAAAAATTTGGGGGTCCATGAGTTGTAAATTGGGGTCCACGAAAATTTTTCTGGTTTCGATGTAAATAACCAAAATGGTTGCTTGATAGCCTCTTTATTTAACTTTAATAATTTTGAGTGGTGTATAGTGCTCTTGACGCACTGCTGCACTTACCGTCACTTGTGTTTTCATACGTAGGGAAGCCTTAAAGGCCACCTGCAGACTAAAAAGAACCGGATGCTGGTATGACATGAGTGGGGCGCGGCGAAAATTGCTGGCGGCAGAGATTTAAGCACTTGTGTCTTTTTAATGCTACAGGATAGTAAGCCACCATTACCTTTTGTTGAAGAGATTCTATAATGTTGACTTCCCTGAGATTGAATGCTGGTTTGATTCCATCGCTGAGACCGGACTCACACATTGTCAAATCTTCACTGATGGCTCCAAAACTGACTCTGGGTCAAGATCTGAGGTCTTTTTCGAGGTTAATGGAGATAAGCTTCACTTTTCTGTAAGGGAATATGCTTCGGTCTTCCAGGCTGAGGTAATTGCAATACTCACAGCCATGGACTACGTGGTGGAACATAGGTGGAGGGGAAAGAGTTTACGTGACTGCAGTGACAACCAAGCTGCACAAGCTGACCAGCCCTCTATTTAAGTACTTCCAAACTAATTCGGCAATGCAAGTCTCGACAAAAAATGATGGTGAACATAACGAGGTTGTTTTACTATGGGTGCCAGGTCACTATGGAGTACCTGGTTATGAGACATCTGAACACTTGGCCAGAGTTGGCTCAGACCAGGCATTACTCGGTCCGCAACCAGTTTTAGCACTCCCACCTTCGGCAATCGAAGCCACCATCAGAAACTGGGTGAATACTTCGCTCAGAAATGACTGAGAGGCATCGAGGGGATGCAGGTGGGCAAAACTCATGTTGCCTTCAATCTGACAAGGTTCATCAAATTTTTTGCTCTCACTGAGCAGACGACACTGCAGACAACTTGCTGGACTGCTGACTGGTCACTTCACGTGGCACAAACACCTGACTGTGATAGGCGTAAATGACAAGTCATTTGCCCATTTTGCCTTGAAGAAGATGAGACGGTGGAACACTTTTTGTGCTTCTTGCTCGCTTGGTTATTTGTCATCAATTTTTTTAAACTCGTTCTTTTTTCTATTGTCAGTTTCTGAATTAAAATTTTGGCGTAAAAAGCTTAGCCGTTTTGATAAAAATAAAAATGATGCCATTAACACAAATAAACTATTTTACATGTACTCCACGTGCAAAGTCATGAGTGAGCCGAACATTATGGCCGAAGTTTATGGTGAAGATAATGTAAATAACGCTAGCGCTCGCAGTGCTCTTAAAAATATAACTCTTACGAGCGAGAGAGTATTTTGATGTATTTACGAGCTCCATTTTTTAAAACCTTCAAGTGTGTAATCACCAGGGAACGGATTTTATGGAAATTGCCTTTTTTTCTGCTAAAGAGATAGAGTATATTCGATTAAGAATGTCCACGATTTAGCTTTCCCTGATTCCATATATACACATTTGATGTTGCCTTTTTTTGCCTTTTTTAAGATATTTGCCTTTTTTTTGCCTTTTTTAAGATATTTGCCTATTTTTGCCTTTTCTACCTTTAAAAAAGTGATTATAGCATTTACATTTTTTTTTTAAGATTAAAAAATATACACATTGCCCATGCGGCTTATAGCGCAGAGACCTCTTGCCAAATTGGTGTTGGAAAAATTCAAAGCCGTTTTCTCAGCTAACGAAGGCTTGGAGACAATAAGGGGTGTTGATAGAATTATAAAGGGCGAGGAAAACGCCCTTATTTCTGATAATATGAACGTTTCAAACGTTCCATATTTAAATTGGGCTCCACTTGTATCAACTTACGTCGAGCGCACATTTAGTACATTCAAGCCTTTTCTTCGCGAAAATCGAATGAAAATGCTGCCAGAAAACTTCAAACTGCATCTTGTGGTTCAATGTTATGAGTTAGAAACCCGAAAGGATAAAATAGTCAAAGATTCAAAGTACAAATTTTTCATATAATGAAACTAGTTCATAGTTTTTCTCTTTTTACTTGTAATATAAATGTATTTTTTAATTGTTCTTCATATTTTCCGTCTTTTAGGTGCCTTATTTTGCTTTTCTTGCCTTTTCCTGCCTTTTTTGCTATTTTGTTTTGCCTTTTTTTGCCTTTTTTGCAACACCTAGTGCCTTTTCCTGCCTTTTTCGCTATTTTATTTTGCCTTTTCCAGCCTATTCCGTTATTTTATTTTGCCTTTTTTATAGGTTTTTAGGTCCTAAAAATCCGTTCCCTGGTAATCACATTATTTTATAAACAGAACACAAGAAAATATTTGACTTTTATTTTGGCCACTCTGAGTTTAGTTTTTGATGCAAATTTAATTAATTTAATTTAATTTAATTTTCACATTTAATTTTTTTACGAGGTTTGGGAATATTTAGAAATGTATCAGCAGGGGGTCCACCGAAACCAGTAAATTTTTGAAAGGGGCCTACGGGGAAAAAAAGTTTGGGAACCTCTGAGCTAAAGGAACGTACACTAAAAATTTCAGACATGTGACAAAACATACATGTGTAAAAAAATAATAATTTTTTCACAAAAAAATTCGAAGTTTGTGAGAATTGCCCATATAGATAATTAGATACCATTCGGAAAAATTTCGTTTGCAGTAATTTCTACGTGGTAAGTGCTCCTCCATTATTTGGTTTCATAGAGATTCGGATGCCTTCCTCATTGAAGTAGTACAAATTCGCTTAAGTGCTTTTTTAGGTTAAGCGCACAAGTTTTTCGTGCAAAGAAAAATATACTGTATATTAAAAAGTTTTTTTTTTATTTCATTTATTTTATAGTTTTAAAAATCATTTACTTGTCATTTTAGGTCAGAAAATACGGTTTTGTAGATTTATCAGTTTTTGAATGACTATTTTTCATTCAATTTTAAAGATCGAACATGTTGTGAGAACAAGACTTATAGGTCTTTGGACTTGGGAGTTTTAACCATCACTAATTTCCACAATTTCAAAATATGTAGTACTATCTAAAATTAAATCCATTTTCAAATAAACTGATACCGCATTTATTGCAATCGCATAAAAATTGTCGAAGTTACGCCGGACTTTCAGATTTTTTGAGCGATGTGGCTAAGGAATTCATCAATATTTATTCAAAATTTATATATGCAATCGCTCTTTAGCAAAAAAGTGGCTTTTCAAGAAATTTTAGGAAAATGGGGGTATATGCAGTATTTCCAGGTCATTGAAGTGAGAAATCGTCAGTTTGGTTCTCAAAAATCGTCATTTGCATGTAAAAATCGTAAACGTATAAAAAATTTTAATAAACCGAACCAGGAAACTCTTTTGTTTTTTTTTTCATTTTATTTTAGCTTCTGATTGCTATACGTAAAAAATAAAAAGTTAAACTTTTTTACGGATTTTTAAAATTCGCTTTACTTTTAACAAAAATATTTTTAATTGCAATAAAATCACTTCTTCATCTTCATTTTTTTTCAAACTACAACTTAACTGTGTGCAACGTCACAATGCAAAAATGACAATTGGACCGCCAAAATCTACATAAATAGTGATGAAACAAAGAAGAGAACTACTTATCGATAACTACTTTTAGTACTGCCACATGATAAAATTTCGATACGACAGTTATGTATTAGCAGAAATGATAAACTCTCAACAAGTGTTTACACTGCAATTTTTAGTTGTCTGTGTAACTATCTTCAAAGTTGAGAACCAGCCAAATTTTCACATAAAGAAAAATCGTCATTGAGTCACAAAAATCGCCAAATCGTAATCAAAAACTAATTTCCCGATCTCAACCAAATTTGGTATATTGGTACATTGTGCTTAGCCTCCTTAAGCACCGCCTTGAATACTTTTGAAATAGGACAAAAACTATGGACTCCACCCATGTAACGGTAATTACAAAAAACTCAAAGCTAGCTATACTTTAGGGGGAGTACTAGCATTTGTCCGCTTTCAACAATACTCCCGACGGTGTTTAAGGAGGCTGAATAACTCAGTGAGAGGGGAGACCAGTATGTCTGCATGTATGTATTTATATATATATGTATTATAAATATTTTTTTTTTGGTTCAAAAAAGGTGAGTAGGCACTGTGGCCAATGGTAAAGTTTTTTTACCACCATGCAGAGTTCGCAAAATGCTCCGGAAGCAGTGTCCGGAGGATACATCAGACTAGGCCGGGCATACATATAGGAACATCTGTATTTATGTATGTAAATAGTATATGTAAAACATCTGTATTTTATATGTATTTGTAATTTAGTAACTTATTTATAAGTATATATCAATATATTTTTGACAATGTTTATACCAAATGACTTGTTGTGATTTAATAAAAATAAAATTTGAATATCATATTTGAAAACGCACATTTTTAAAATGAAGAAAAAACATTTTAGGATTTAATTTCAACATGCGCATATTCAATTATTAAACGATCGTTTTTAAAAACGATTTGAAAATGTGCGCATCAAAAACAAAAACATGAATTTTGGAAACTTTTTTTGAAAATTTTCGTCAAAACATTTTTAGAAGTACAACGTTCATACAAATTCGGAAACGAAAATGTCTCTGTGCATGCATTTAGGCGCCCGGTGTTAGCAGCCGCGCCTAAACATGTGACCAGGGCTGCCAACTTAGCTCAAACCGTGCCATTTTTGGCCCTATTTTACTTTAATTAATTTTTCGATTTGGCACACAGTGCAAAAATGGCACTTTTGCAAAAAAGTTATATTTCAATACATTTTTGTAAAATCCTTTGCGTGTACTTCTTTTTCTCAAATAAAATTTTCTAATTTTTAAAGGTTGTTCAAATGGTTTATCTTACTTCATCATTGCACTCTTGTTTTTGAAATGTGGTTCTTATTTGATTGCTAAATAGGAAGCATTAAAAAGAATGGCTCCTTTTTGGTACTTTGTTTTTCTATTTGGCACATTTTGGCACTTTTTTATCCTCAATATGGCACCTAATACCGTCGGCCGCTGTGGTGTAGTGGTAAGCAGTGCGCGCTTCCACTCCGCAGCACCTGGGTTCAAACCCTGGTCAAAGCAACATCGCAAAAAAATATAGAAAAAAGGTTTTTTCTTAACAGCGGTCGTCCCTCGGCAGGCAATGGCAAACCTCCGAGTGTTTTTCTGCCATGAAAAACAGCTTCTCATAAAAATACAATCGCTGTTCGGAGTCGGCGTAAAACTGTAGGTCCCTCCGCTTTGTGTGACAACATTAAGGCGCACGCCACAATTCGGAGGAGAAGCTCAGCCAAACACTAACAAATGTGTAAGCGCCATGGCCAAGTGACATGGCCGCAAAGGCTCGAAGGACCAGATGATAAATCGACACAACGCTTGAACCAAGTTGATGCCGATTTATTTTCAAAGAAATAAATAAAAAACCAAGAGATTGTATTAGACTTAAATGTAAATTGTGTTTATTTGAATATTCCAAAATTGTGATAATATGTAAATATAGATTACCTTTTGGATCGACTCAGAACACAGTGGCTGGAAAACGTCCGCTTTGTTTCACTCTCGGAAAACATATAAGTGACCGGTTTCAATTTCTTATTACTGTTGCCGGTCGAAATGTTTATTTACCGAAGGCACATTTTAGCATAAGTAACATAATAGTAAACAGTTCGACAGTTGACATAATCATGAAGTTAAGTTAGGCATTATGGTGGGTCGAAAATGCTGTGAAAACGAAAAATGTGGAGCGCATGCAATACAAAGCATTAGTGGTATTCACCAAATTGAGCAAGTGGCCTGTCACTCTGATTTGCTCTTTTGCCAGACAGCCAAGCCACTTGCTCACTTTGGTGAATACCACTATTAGATTTAATTGACAATAGTCAAACTACATAACATACCGTGGAAACACAATGCCCGTCGGCATATGAAATTGAACACAGCCAAAGCGAAATGCGAAGTTCGCTCGGCGGCGTTTCGTGGCGATAGATTTATTTCTATCGCTCTGCTGGGCGTTGGCGGCAGTACATGCCAAAGGTGGCCGTATTTTTTTTTTTTTTAATTTCAAAGATTTAGAAGAAAACAGCATGTAACACGAATTATTTTTGATGGTTGAAAAATACAGTGATCGATTCGATAAATCTGGCTTAAAATAAAATAATTTATAATAATTCCCCCTTGCCTTATATTTATATTTGTTATCATTTCATCATTTCTAAATATGGTTTCGTTTTTCAAAATATGGTCACCTAACTTATAAGTGCGACGAAATGGTATCAGCTGTTTTCGCTACCACTCTAATTCTGTTAAAGTAGGCGAAATAGCAGGGCGAACGGTGAACGACGGCATCGCCCAATTCGGCGAACTTCGCCGTTCGCCGGGTGTTGTGTTTCAAGCAATAGACCTAAAATTTCTACAGAGAATGTATAAATTTGAGAACGATTTTAAGCGGTCCTTATTCATATACCCATATACATACATATATTACTCTTCGTATCAATTCAGGTCTATTACATGCGCCCCACGCTTTTCATTTTCAATCTCATAAATTGTTTATAATGACTTCTGCTATAATTTCAAAATCAAAAGTTATCAAAACAAATTCTATGGGACTGAGAAATATTATTTTCTAATTTTTATTCCATTTATAAAAGCGTGGTATATTAAAAACTTTTATTTTTATTTATTTTATACTTTTTAGTCTTGTCTGTATAAAATTTTGCAATAGATATTATAATAATTCAACTTGCAGTGAAAAGAGAACAGAAGACTATGCAAGCAAAATGTTTTGGGCTCACGTTGAGTATATACATACTTACATATGTACATACATGCATATAGCAGGAATTAATTTCAATTAAAGAAATTGCGTGTCGTCCATTTCCGCTGTAGCGTATGTAGTGCATATTTTTAGGCGCAATATTTAACTTCTTCTGGTGGGGCGACATCTAGAGTCTTCTAATTGTATGTCGTTGATATGATACCTACAACGAGGTTGATATCAAGACTAGGTTGATATCTAGGCTTTGCCATAAATACCTTTGCTATATTTATAGTATAAATGGTGGCCTGGACACACAACATTGCAAGTTGATAAAAGAGTTGTAATAAAAATCTAAGGATAGCATTTCCAAAATTAGTGAAGGTATAAATTAGTGTCCGACCGAAGGTTCGGCCTGGCTTCGGTATTCGGCTTATTCGGCCGAAAATGCCGAACAATTAGCCAATTCACAAGGTATTGTATTTGTCGTGTAGTTACATTAGTTCACGACGGTTGTTAAAATTGTGGTTGTTTCGCATCTCTGGAATTGTTACAGAAACGTCGTAAAACCCATTTTCATAGAAATGAAGCAGCCAGCAGATACTTGAAATGGTATCAGGAATTATTACATTTACCAACACATAAATTAATACAAGATAATCCAACTATGTAGATGGAATACTTTCTATACCATTGTGGAAAGCCTCTTAGAGCAAAACTATCGATTAATATGTTTGGGCGTATATAACTTAAGTTTGGCCTATTTTGAAATTATTTTTTAACGCTACATTTTTTAACGCTACACTTAACAGTTCTGATGAATCTATAGTAATTCCACTAGTAGCCATGATTGAAAAATAATTACAAAATGCCGAAACAGACGAGTGTGAAGTATCCGATTTTAAGGATAAAATGTGCAAATCCGTGCATCACCGCTTTAATAACACAGGCCGACATTTTTCAGACCCTGGGATAAGCTTACACTTTTCCAAAGGTTTTTGATGCGTTGAATCTGAATCCAGAATCAGTTTTGCTCGATTGGCTCAGGTTTTCGAGATATTTGAGCCTAAATATACGAAAACCCCACACACATGTATTTTAATCAAGAATAGTTACTTTTTTTACAAAATTGAATAAACATTTGAAAGCAAGATATTTCCCCTTGATAATGCTGTTTAACTCAACGAGATATCTTGTTTTAAACTTGAGATATTGTCCATTGAGGTTGATGGGTTTTGCGACATTACTTCTTTGCACAAATGCTTGAAAGATACAACACGAAAAGAAACAGATTTGTGGTATACGTTTAGGCATCTTTATTTACATAATGAATGTATGTGTATATTATTATGTATATTATATATCATGTTTATCATATATATATCATGTATATTATATGTATAATATCAAATGAAATTCCTAGAGAATTCTCATGCATTCATTTCTTCGTTAAATTCTTAAACGAAATTAGGGGAAATATCTTGCTTTCAAATGATTCATTCAATTTTGTAAAAAAAAAAAAAACTATTCTTGATGAAAATACATGAAGAATATTCGTATGTTTAGGCTCATATATCTCGAAAACCTAAGCCAATCGAGCAAAACTGATTTTAGATTCAGATTCAGCGCAACCAAAACCTTTAGAAAAGTATAAACTAGTCCCAGGGTCTGAATTTTTTTTAAATTTTGCAGGCCTGTGTAATTTAAAATATGTGATTGCTACTTAAACCTTTTTCGTCTAACACTTGATACATATTTAAATTATCTTATACTCTTAATTCAAATTGAATTTAATTATAACATCAGGTGGCAACCCTCCTACATGCAGTTTGGAAATAAAGTTTCTTCAAAGCAATTTTGATTTATATTCATATTGAAGTAATTTATTTAACCTATTGCTTATAATGAATCTAACTTTGTAACAAGGTGGCAACCCTCTGCAAAATATTTTCACAACTTCTTTCGTCTGACATCCATATCAGGATATATATTTCAATTTCCTGCCTTTATTTAAGTCGAACTTGCTTTTAGAAACAGGTGGCAACCCTACTACATATAATTAAGAAATAAAGCGTTTTCAAAACCATTTCGATCGATACTCTTAGTGTAAAAAAAGATTTAACTTTAAAAAAATTGAATTAAATTTTTTTACCAGGAGGCACCTCTTTTTGAAAAAATAAGAAGTTATTGCCCTTTGCAAAATTTGCTTTATTTCACTTTTAAATGGGAATAATACCAAAATCTAAGTTTTGCTTTATTTCAAACAAACAACAGGCAACATTTTACTGACAGAAGGAAAAAGAACTTTGTTTATTCCAAAAATACAATTAAACAAAAAATGTGATATAATTCATATGAAGAAAGTAATATTCACAAAATATTTTTACTTATGAAAAGTCTAACAAAATATAGAAAATTAGTCGTCTTTAATAACTGGTCAACAAATTGGACATAGCGCTTTTGTATGAATTTTATCGGAATACTTTTTAATATGTTGAAAACATTGCTGGAAAACCTTAAAATGTTTGCAAGGAACCATGGCGCAATAAACAGGGGAAGTAATAAAACAGCTTTATCGCTTTATTTTCTATCAATATAAGGCAGTGTCAAAATCTTTTTCTCGCTCTAATTACTTCACCTGGTATAATTTCGCCATAGCATGGAATAAACAAGTTGCTGTTCGCAGCATATAACACAGAGAATATTGTTTTGAGTTTTTTCTTCAGTTAAAATTTCTGCATTATCATCACTGGTTTCACCATATCCGAAATGTGGATTTCGTTTACGAAGACGAAGCGAACATGTGGTACGAAGTAGTGATGTAAAAATATGTAAAATTATACCTACTCTCAGAGTTCTAAATTTGGACTTATACTCGATACAAGCAGGTGGGATGCATGGCGCAATAAACAGGTGAAGTAATAAAATAGTTTTCTCGTTTTATTTTCTGATATTCGGCTGCCTTATAGTCACATTTTATAGGCAAATTTTCAAATAAGACAGTGTCAAAATCTTATATTACTCTTATATTACTTCACCTAGTATAATTCCACCATGGGTGGGGTGCATGCAATAACACCATACGCAATAATTCCCATTACTTGGACATTAAAAAGCAGTTACAGAAGTGAACTAGTGTCATTTTATTATCATTATTTCTAAAGGGTTATAATGACAACAGTGCATAATGGCGAAAGGAGGGGAGGGGGGCGGGGGACGCGAGCGCGACGCGACGCTGGGCACTTTCAAAATTGTATACTTACAAATCCGTCCATTTAACTTGTTCATGTACTACTTTTTGTCAAATGTAACTACATATGTGCACTATTTGGCTTTATTACTCAATTGTTAAGTTTAAAAGTTGGTTTTATTGCTCAACGAGAAATGAAAAAAGGAAATTTGTGTTATTTCACATTCAATTGGAAAATAACACAAATTTGCGATATTGCCGTTTGTGTACAGATCTGATATGACGAAAATTTTTCGCGTATTATGCATTCATATGTACATACGGCGTTCGCTGTGGTGTAGTGGTAAGCAGTGCGCGCTTCCACTCCGGAGCGGCCTGGTTCAAGCCCTGGTCAAAGCAACACCGCAAAAAAAATTAGAAAAATGTTTTTTACTAACAGCGGTCACCCCTCGGCAGGCATTGGCAAACCGCCGAATTTATTTCTGCCATGAAAAACAGCTTCTCATTAAAATACAATCGCCGTTCGGAGTCGGCGTAAAACTGTAGGTCCCTCCTGTTTGTGTGACAACATCAACGCGCACGCCACAAATCGAAGGAGAAGCTTGGCCAAACATTAACATATGTGTAAGCGCCAATCAATTAATTACATAGTGTACACACATAGATTACTAACAGATCCACATTAACTGCAATCAGCATATCGTCGTTTAAAGTACAAGACCGTGTATCGTCCTTCTGCAAAACCGCGTAACGACGATATGTACCTATGTATATATGTATTATATACATACGCTGCGATTAGGTTATAAATATTGCGCCATCTTTTGACTCCTTCTCTCACTTCCAACTAGGGCTGATGATTTAACCCGGGTAATGAGCTACCCGGGTACATAGGAAAAATCTATAAGAATCTTCCATACCGTATGGGGAAATATTATAATATACAGCGTGGCGACGAATAACTGTTACCCAAGTTTTTTGAGAAATAAAAGGGTCCTTTATAGTTTTTGCGAAAAAAGTGTTTTATTGTTAATTTTTCACAGATTTTACTTTAGTTGTATTAATTAGTTTTTAAATTTTAATCCTTATTTACATTTGCCAGCAGTGTAAACTTTGAGAAAAAAGTTCATTTGGCACGCAAGTCTTTTTCAGGTGTATTTTTTCTTAGGCATTGTGGCTGCGTTTCTTTATACATTCCGGATAATCCCATTTCACAGCCGGAATAAACAGAATGCGTTTGAAATATACGTCAACATATCATCAGGAACGTTCTAAAGAATAAATAAACAAAAAAGTTTAATATTTTTATTGAGCTTTGTACCACGATTGTTTATTAGGAAAAATTGAAAAAGCAACAAAGTCTAAGCGGTAGAAGTTATAGCACTATTTCGGAGATCACCACATCTCCTCATCAGACTTCTTTTTTCTAGACTTCAGCAGGGATCGAACCTGCGAATTCGATGTTCAAAGTCAGAAGCGTTAACCACTGAGCTATGTACATCCCGTAAACTCTTGTTGCTAATTCATTTTCCTTATTCAACCAACTACTATCAAGTGCAGCTGATTTGCTGATTTTGAGTTCCGAGTTTATTCGATTTTTGAATATGAGGCCTTATGCTGGACAGAAGGGGGAGTATAAGGGACTCAAAATGGAGGAAAGTAGCCTATGGTTATAGAAGATATGGAATAAATTAATTGACAAAGACCGGCGTGCCAAATTAACTTTTCTTTAAAGTTTACACTGCTGGCAAATGTAAATAGGGACTAAAATTTAAAAACTAATTAATACAACTAAAGTAAAATCTGTGGAAAATTAACAATAAAATACTTGTTTCGCAAAATCTATAAGGGACCCTTTTATTTCTCAAAAAACCTGGGTAACAGTTATTCGTCGCGACGCTGTATATTCGTATCTAAAGGTAGTAGCAATAATTTTACGATTGTGGAGGTATTAAACTGTAGGGAGCTAAAAAAATAATAATAATAATTTCGTTTTTATAAAATACTAGCTTTTACCCGCGGGTTTCACCCCGCGCCAGAAGGAATTAAAGGGGTCATGAGACTTGTGGTTCCGAAGTTATAACTGGTAAAATGTTCCACGCCTATATATACCGTACTATAAGCACCTATCATAGATATGTCTGCATACCAAATTTCAAGTTCATGTGACTTACGGTTCCGAAGTTAATTAAGCTGATTAAATAATTCACGCCTATGGGACGCGCCCCTTTTCCAATACCGCCAATTTTTTCCCTTGAGTAAAGAATTAATTTTGTTTATCTCGACAGCAATTTCCAATGCTCTTCCCCAAATATTTCAAGAGATATACATCATGAAAATTTTATTAGTATAGGAGGTGCTACGCCCTCTTTTCCAGTACTGCCAATTTTTCTCTATGCCTATAACCTTCCCGAAGTAAAAGCAAATAATTGTGCAAAGTTTCGTGCGATTCCGTGCCGCGGTTCAGAAGTTATAAGGTAATAAACAAACAGACATTCACATTTATATATATAGATGACTAGTTAAGAATGTTACTCATACGCCATGTATGTACTATTAATGATAATAAGTAACTACTTGGGAAAAATCAACACGGGGTGAGCCGAAATACANAGTTATAAGGTAATAAACAAACAGACATTCACATTTATATATATAGATGACTAGTTAAGAATGTTACTCATACGCCATGTATGTACTATTAATGATAATAAGTAACTACTTGGGAAAAATCAACACGGGGTGAGCCGAAATACACAAAGCGAAAAATAAAACACAAAAGAAAAAAGAACAAAAGTCTGGGGAACGTCCTGCTAGAGAACAGCGAGAACAAAAGTTTTGAAAACTTAACTTTAAGAATGAGAGGGGCGTCTGCGTGTTCGGCGGAACACTTTTTTCAGTGAGAGTCACGGATGTCAATTCTAAGCCAGAGGAAAGCTGGATCATTTCAACTTCCAGATCGTTTATCATTATGGTAAACTGTCCATTTATGGAACAATTTTTCATTTTCTGTGAAAGAAAAGTTCGTGTCTTAAGTCTTTCATTAACTTTATTTGCATAACTATCTTTCAGTTCTTTTTTGATTAACTTCAATTTTCAAAGATTTCAAAGTCATGGAACGCTATGAAATAGTTCAGAGAAGATTTGTTCCTTTTTCGTTCCCTGTAAGAAAGTTCCTGGGACTTTAGCTCCCAAATTGTTCTTCGAGAGAAAGTTCCTAAGAATTTTGTTCCCGTTTTTTTCTTTGCCAAAACGTTCAGGAGAAATTTGTTAGCATTTTGTTCTCCTAGAAATGTTCCCGAAAGTATTGTTCGCATTTTGTTCTCTCTGGGAACGTTCCACAGGGTTTTGTTCTTATATACTTCCCAATGAGAACGTTCTCGTCAGTTTTGTTCTCATTTTGGTTTTGGTTTTGACGTGTTCTTGGGAACTACGAGAACGACATTTAGGGCCAATTTCACAATGCGTAGTTAACTCAGAATCGGGAGTTAACTACAGAATTTTGTACTGAAAATCTCTACATGACTGTCGATTCGTAGTTAACTACGCACTCTGAAATTGGCCCTTAGTTTCGATCATACATTTTGTTCTCGGTCCCTGTTTTAAAATATTAATATTTAATATTCTTTAAAATATACATTCATACATACATATGTGCACATGCATTTACGAAAATTAAAAGTTTGAATTTAAGTACAGAAACTAATGTATTTATTTCTTTTTTTGTCTGCGTCTACTCAGGCCAGCGGATAGGTTTACATAGTCGCGTACATTCTAGACATAAACAAAAAATTATTAAAAAAAAATTTCTCACTGAAAAAATATTTATCCTCACCAAAAAGATTATACAAGAAGCTTTATGTCGCGTTACCCGGGTGTTTTTCGTTTAACCGGCATCAACATATTAGTTACCCGGGCATCCTGGTATCATCAGCCCTACTTCCAACCCATGCACGTGTTTGCATAATGAAGACGAAGTTATTTTGTATGGAAAATCATTTATGCCCATATATTTGAATAAAATAAACATACTTAGAAGATATCAATCAATACTTCCCATAAACCAAACGAAAGGAAAAACTTGAATTTTTGATTAACGAAAACAAAAACAAAATTATTCGAGCGGTTTTCGAGTATTTTGGTAATAAAAAAATTTTTTTAATTTTTTCAACAATTTTTTGCCTTAAAATGCTCAATATTTGTTGAATTTATATAAAATTCGTACACGAGAATAGTTCTATTGCTCCAAAAAACCTATATCCCGAAAATTAATTAGTTATATCTGCAAATCATAAGTTGCTAGAGCACTTTAAAGGCTCAAAATTTACCCCGAAATAGGCCAATATTTACCGTTGTTTCTACGACAGAAACCGAATTGATTACTTACAAAAAGAAATCTGTCGATAGGTTTGGAATTTCATCTTTGAAACGCCACACTTTTCTTTGAAACCGCGTCATTAGTTCTCGCACAGGAAGCGTTCTCGTGAAGCTCTAAAAATTACAACAACATGACGTCGTCTCAGAAAACGGATGTCGAATGTTACAAAACACGGTTTTGAGAAAATTGACTTTGAAGTTTAAGGTCGAATTAATCCGAAACTGTACGGTAGATTTTTGTAATTTTTGAAGGAGACGTAGTTGGTGTTATTAGTTTTGATATTCCATATTTTTACATTTAATATCTCTTAACGTTAATGAGAAAATTGACTTTTTATTCCGTATACATTTGTCGTAAGTAGCGTTTACTCACGACTTTGTTTTGTAGATAGAACATACGACAATACTAAAGTATCTATTTCAACGACGATGGTATAATTTGATGAAAAAACCAGACATATTTATTAAACAATGATTACTTATTAGAAAAAACATAACAAAAACATATTCATGTATTTAATAAAAAAAAATCTGTACATCTCTTATGATGTAAATATGTTACGAACATACGTTTTGTTTATATAAAAACAAAAAACAATACTTATATTCAGTATTTTGTACATTTTTATTTCTTTCATTTCATTGGAAACTCAGTGCAAGCTAAAATTTATAAATTTAACATTTTAAAATTAGTTACTTAGTCTAATTTCCAATTTTAATTGTGTCGTTATAGTAGAGGACCATTGAATTGTCGTAAGTTCAAAGTTTTGCGATACATACGACAAATGTTTTATGATTAAAAAAAGATTACATTTGTATGGGAATTTGTCGTATGCGACGCAATTTCAGCGCATACAACAAAAGGCATACCCAATCATTAATATTATGTAACATACNATTTTGCCCATTTTCAATACCATCCGTCCTACGCCCGAAAGAAGTGTACACGTACCAAGTTCCGTTAAGATATCTTAATTTTTACTCGAGTTATCGTGTGCACAGACGGACGGACAGACGGACGGACGGACGGACAGACAGTCACCGCTTAATCGATTTCTCTTTTCATCCTGATCATTTATGTATACATTTGTCTATATCTATCTCGATTCGTTTTGCCTGTTACAAACAACCGTTATGTGAACAAAGTTATAATACCCTTGTGCACAAGTGCGCTCGGGTATAAAAAAATGGATTGCAGAAATCAAAAGAGCAGGTCCAACTTAGTAAATTTGCATCAAAATCCCAAAATCGTGATTTTGCACATTCGTCATCCGTTTTCTGAGGCGACGATTTGTACATAGCCTCCATATCGAAACGCAAGACGTATTCTACGTCAAAAACAATTTTGTAGATAAAATCCAACTTTTTTTTGCTATTATTCCTTTTGGCCATAGATTTTTTATTTTAATTTGATAGAGACTTTTACGTTGGAGGAATGAAGTTTTTTCCTGAGAAGAACCCTAGTAGTTTTCCGAAAAATAATTTTCTAGAATCTATCAATCCTCTAACGAATTTCCAAATTTGCTTTCTGCGGGGTTTCTTTAAGTAAGGGTCAAAACGACTCTTTCAGGCTGGAGCTAATGGGTAAAATGATCTACAAAAATATTTCCCATGAAATTTTGCTATACATATGTATAAGTCTTGACCTTTAATTTCGCTCAGACATTTATTTTAGGAGGCCATAAAATAACAAGTAAGAAAGTCTAAGTTCGGGCGGAGCCGAACATTAAATACCCGGCGCAAGTATTAAATATATGTTTTTTCACCTTTCCGAAAGCTACCGCTAGATGGTAAGCCGGGGTGTATCAATTTTGAGTAAATTAGCGTCCTTAAATTTCGAATTATTGAAGTTTCAAGCATTTCTGAAATTTACCGTTATATAAAAAGCGGCCGTAATTTTAGTCCGATTTCAATAATTTTCAACGTTTTGCTTTTATTTGGCAAGCACAATAAAAATACCGAGTTTGGTACAATTTGGTTGAAATGTTACCGATATACATATATGTCACCATAAGTGGGCGGTGCCACGCCAATTTTCCAAAATTTTACCATAAACGTATATCTTGGTAAAGAATTGTTGCAAGCATCAATTTTGAATAAATTAGCTACGCCCATTTTTAAAAAATTTATTATATTCTTATTTTTCGTCTAAAAATTGTTGTAAATATCAATTTTGAGTGAATAATCTTCAGTAGTTACTAAAATATCA
>NW_016157505.1:201295-208376 GCF_001687245.7 Rhagoletis zephyria
ATTCATTCTGAGCATTTATGTATACATTTGTCTATATCTATCTCGATTCGTTTTGGCTGTTACAAACAACCGTTATGTGAACAAAATTAATATACCCTTGTGCACAAGTGCGCTCGGGTATAAAAATACGAGCTAACTTTTGTAAATCCATCGAGTGTTTTATTACTGGATATGTATGTTTTTAGGAAAATATTAGCAAAGTCTGGCCTGGTTTGAAATATCATAAAATTGTCGCACAGTGTAATAAGAGCTACAGAAAACATTGTTAATGACAGACTTGTGGAAAATTCATTGTTCTACAAAAAAGTTTTAGAACACCCAATCGCTAACATCGATATTTCTTGATATTGGGCTTTGAAGTTGAGGTAATGTGGAATTTTCATGGATTATTGAGCTAAACTGTAGAAATTGTTAATCAACTTCAAAGCCCAATATCACAAGAAATATATATGTTATCATATCTATAATAATATGACGCTAACGTTAGCAATTCGGTGTTCTGGAACTTTTTTGTAGGAAATTGAATTTTCTACAAGTATGTCATTTACATTTTTTCTGGAGCTCTCGTTGTATTTACGAGATAGATAAAAAACGATAACTTCATGAAAAATTGAGTTTAGTGACCCGTACTACCACGCTGGTGGAAGTGAGGGTTACGTCCATTCAATTCTGAAGAAACCCTATCATTGGCCTAGTTTACCATAAAATGCCTCTGAGTTATAGAATTTTGAAGAAATACAATCAAAGTTTATGTGTATTTTGAACGGAAGATCTTTGCACGCATGGGTCGAGTACTTAATATTAATATTAAGGGTTCAAATTTTCGGGAAACTTGTTGTTAAGTATTTCCCTCAAAATTTCGAGGTGGCAGTCACAAAAAAAATAGGGTGCGTTCAGAAATGCATCAAGCCAAAGCATCAGTCTCTTTTACTTCTAAACTACAACTGATGAAAATACCTTATTTACGCAATTACGTTCCAATTAGGCATTTAACCGTGGTTGCGTATATTGGACATTTGCATCAATTCTAGTTTAGAAATAAAAGCGTCTGATGCTTTGGCTTGATGCATTTCTGAACACACCCATAGTCGCCGAAAAAAGCACCCTAATGTACACTCTTAAAATGTCGTTCCAGTCTTTTCTAATAAAGAATAAAACTGTATATTTTTCCTTAAGAAAAAAAAATTTAAAAACTTCCGGGACAAATAAAAAATTTCATAAGCCAATAACTTAGAAAATATACTCACCTCGATCTTTCGGATGTAGGTTTGCGAGTGCGACAATTGCGTGTCCCTCAGCCACACACTGCATCATGTTGTAGCAGCTATCTTTGCCACCGCTGACCATTGCAACCACCCGCATGGTTTTAACAATTTTGTTTTTTATTTGTTGAACCTGTAAATTGTTCACGAATGAAGTTTAATCGATTACCTAGCCAGGGACATGGAAATTTGGAAAATTTTCATTTTTTATTTCGTCATTTGAAATGGTTTATGAAGATTTGCGGTTAAGTTTGATGGCCTTAGTGATCATGCATCATCATTATCTGAAAAATGAAATTATAAGTGTCAAAACGTTGTATGGGAAAGAGATTGATTTGTTGAAATGTTTCGATAGATATTGACTATATGTATACACATTGTACCGAAGCGTTGTTCTGTGAAGGCCCCGACGCTTCTGTTTTCTATGCTGGGGTATACTCGCCGTGCACAGGGTCCGTTACAATAAATTTATATTGTGGGGCCTTTGCAAACAGTACTTTGTTTGTATATAAATTCCTGATGGTACTATTCTGTCGGCGCTCTACTGCTACGCGACATCGGCGTGACTATGCCGGCTCACGGTGGACTGTGGGGTGGCGGCGCTCTGCCTTTGAACAGCCAAGCCTTGTACAGGGAACCAAGAACGATAGAATACAAGATTGCGCATTCTCGCAGAATGACATTTGTGGCAACGGGTAAACAAAGAATATCGCGAAGAACAATGAGTTGACAGTTGTGAATTTGCAGTGAGAAAACGTGTTTTCTTCACGATTCACTAATTTCTCAAGCCATCTTTGAATATGGCAAATTAAGCACAACGTTAACAAAAAATATACAACCACTCTTGAAATGTGTGCAAAAGAATAGGTCTTATTAATTAGCTATTTAGAATTTTCGTCATTGTATTGCAGGTGCCGAAAAAGTGATAATATCTTGTTGCAGCGCATATTTTCCTGCAGAAAGTGGTCGATGCTTGCTTACCTCCGACTTTAATTTGTAATTTGTGGTATTTCAACGTTTTCCTTAAGCTGGTGTCTAAATTGTATGGCTTCTCCTGCCGGCAGAACTCTACCCACTTTCTGGTCAAGGCGTCGTCGCGGGGAAACAAAAAAAACTGCGTTTGGGGCCTTTGTCCCTACGGCTGCTGCAATTCAACACACGACACGACATTTTTATTACTTCAGAACACACGAATTACTTCGATTTTTCACTTGAAAGTACACAATACGTTTGCAATACGTTTGCATTTGTTTATAAACAAAAAGTTTGTTTACGTATTGCCATAAACGTCAAAGTCGGCAAAACCAAAGTAGCGGTTTCGGGAATGCGCCACCTTCAGTTCATTACACCATGATAGGGAACTATGTACAAGTCATGTGCTGTTCACTAGTAGCTGTGCGTTCACAACCACAGCTCCGGGCTGACCAGGGTGTCCAGATTGTTAAAAAAGCGCAATTTCTGAAAAAATCGCCAAAAATCGCAATTTTTTTTTTTATAAAATTCATGAAATCGATTTAAAAAACCTTTAATTTTAAAAATGAGATCTTCTTATAATATTGTTTTTAAGACCAAAAACGAATATAATACCTTCAGAGGGTAATAATAAATAACACAAATCACTTACATATATAATAGTGATGTACAAACAACTTTCTTTAAAAATACACATACTTTTTAAAAATATTTGTTTCAACACATTTTGCAATAGGACTGCGCAATTATTAAATTTATTATAACTCAAATTAATTGATTAATCGCATAATCCGCTTTTAAGAGCTCGGCGTTAAAAATTAAATAAAAACCTATAATAAGGCGAGATCAGCTATTTCCACAAATTCTTCAAAATCACCTATAGTGTCTGAATGATTTACATTTCTGTTGTTGTCAAATATTGAGCTATTCAACCTTGATAACATACTGTTTGATATTGGAAACGTTTTGCAGCAGAAACTATTAGCCTTCATATAACACTTTATTCGAACTATTCAATTATTCATCCTATTCGAATCTTAGTTTTTGTTGAATTCATTACGGAAAAAACGCGCTCAACAATGCATGTGAGTGCGGCAAGAATAATAATATGAATTTGAAGCAATCTCATAGTTCTTAATTTCTAAATTTCTCTAATTGTTTATTTCACATATTATTGTTCGTTTGTGGATCAATGTAAACACTATGTAATATTGTAATAGATTGTCTAACTCGAGATAGAAAATGCAACCCAGTGGGGTTTTGTTATACAAATGTAACCTACTACTTGTGAAGTTCGTAGCAACCCTTGCAGCAATGCCGTTGCTCTGTAGTGTATATAAGTCGCCTTGCTGGTCATAAAATCTTAATTAGCTTCGAGCTTGCGAACGTGTCGGACGTGCGTGCACAATAATATTTTGGGCAGCATCCCCCGACCTTTCAAGCTTATTGCATTACAGAAATAAAGTGTTATTGTTGTACACATAAGTTGAGTTTGTCTCTATTTAACCCAACAACGCAAGTTGCGAAGGTTTTCTCGACGGAACGACAAGGAAGCTGCGCGCACCCGAGTGGCTGTTGTAGATCGTCTTCGTGTGCGATAACGTATGGAGTTGCGCCTCTGCGTTCGATGATGACGTAGGGCCCATCACGTCTTGGAGCGAACTTCGCCGTTACACCCTTTGCTGCATTGCTCAGGACGTGGGTAGTAACCAGGACTTTAGACCCCTCGATATAGCCTCGGTACTTTTGTACAGCCCACACTATTGCGAGTGCTTCTCGCTTTATCGTCGAGTAATTTTGTTCCGCTTTCGTCAACAGTCTACTGGCGTACTCTATTGGGTGCTCGTTGGTGCCCTCCCCCTGGAGTAGAACTGCTCCAAGTGCGTAGCTACTGGCATCGGTCTTCAAAATGAAATTCGAATCTTCGTCCGCTTGTTTTAGGATCGGAGATGTTACTAATAGATTCTTCAGCTTCTCGAAAGCATCCTGCTGGGCGGTGGACCACACCCAACTTGCCTTTTTCTTTAAAAGTTGCGATAGTGGTTTGGACACATCAGCAAAACCTGGTACGAAGCGTCTATACCAAGAGCACGCTTGTAAAAAGGACAGTAGCTCCTTTACACTTTTCGGTGACCTGCGCTTCGTAATCGCTTCAATTTTAGATGGATCAACCATGATACCATTCGGTGTTAGAACATGGCCCAAATATTTAACCCCGTTGCAAGCAAACCGGCATTTGTTCTTATTGATTTTGAGGTTGGCAAACCAAACGGCATACGCGTAAACTTGTACATGCCAAACGGGGTGACAAACGCAGTCTTGTCTTGGTCTTCTTTTTCCATGCCAATCTGCCAATAACCAGATTGAAGATCGATTGTAGACATACATTTTGTTGTTTTAGCTTCGTGCAGTAAGTCATCGATGCGTGGAAGTGGGTATCGGTCTGGTTTAGTTATGGCATTGAGTTCCCGGTAATCAACACAGACTCGTACGCCACCAGTTTTCTTGGGTACCATGACTACTGGAGCAGCCCATGGTGAGTCGCATTCAACAACTACGCCACTTTCCAACATTTTGGCAATTTCACATTTCAAGTCACCTTTGCGAACGGGTGACAGTCGGTACGGAGGTAAAGCAATTGCTTACCTGTATCGATTCTATGCATAGCGAATGGCGTTACTGCAGTTGGTTCTGCAAATTAGTCCGCATACTCTGATAGCAAAGAATCTAATTCCGACGCCTGGCATTCAGACAACTCGATAGCGTCGGTTTCCGGTGGCATTGTCAGCTCTATCGAGAGGAGAGGCAAGTCATAGTCTGAGTCCCTTCGGACTTTCATGGGTGGAGCAAATAACCGCGAATGATTTTCTGGGGTGCTATCTCCAACGGGAATTGAGTCCCCGAATATCTTCTGGATTGAATGTGGTGAGTAATCATTTGTTTGGTCGTATTTTTGTTTCTCAACTGCACCAACTTCTGGCGTACGTGGTGCTTGACTCATTCGATAGCCGTTTTCTACGAATTCGACAAATTTTGATTTTCGAATGAAATCTGGTGTGCGGACGCCGGCAGTCTTACAAGCGTTAATATACTCTCCAGCTATATCCAAGGCAAAGAGCTGATTGTTACATTCGCTGGGTTTGGTAAAATCGTACTTGACTTTTGGTTCATCTTCGAAATGCCAAAATCTTTGCGCCATATTTATTACTATACCCGCTTGCTCCATAAAGTCGGCACCAATAAGCGTGCGATTCTTGGTGGCATTTGGTAACGAGATTAGGCGAATCTTTCTTTGGCGATTACCAATTTTAATATCGCAAATGGTTGCCAATACTTTTTGCGTTGTGGTGGTGCCGTCTGCTAAGGTGACATCGGCTTTGACGTCCTGGAACACACACCCTTTCCTAGTCAGAATCTTTTTTAAGTTTGCGCTCGCAATACTCGTTTTTGCGCCCGTATCAAAGAGAGCTTCTCCCTTTAGTCCGAACATCTCAATATGGACGCACGGAATCTGCCTACCAACCACAGTGGTTGAGACGTTATTGAAAGAGAGATATTGTGGACTCTCTTTGTTTCGTTCACTACATTTTCCGCAATTAGATCGATATACGCCCGGTGCCCCGCAACCATAACATGCGAAAGCGGCTGTGCGCTTGGCCGGTGGTGCTGCTGTGTATGCACTTGGCGAGCTTTGTTGTTGTACCGCCTGCTGCGACTGCTGCTCTTTCTTACGCTTTAAGCAAATCTCAACGGTGTGTCCGCGAATTCGGCAATAAGAGCATCGCTTCGGCTCTTCTGCATGCGTTTGCTCATTGTCCGTAGGTGCGCTTCGCGTAACTTCATGCAAAAACAGTTCTGCCTCACGGCATTGTGCCAAAAGCTCATCAAAAGTTGAAAACGATTCACGACGTACGCGCTCTCTTATTTTAACCGACAAGAGGCCGTAGATCATGCTGATTTGGACGGATTCGCTTACACTGTCTCTCAGTTGCGAAAAGAGTAACCTCTTCTTGCAAATAAAACTATCAGTTGGTTCTCTTGCTTGCTGTTTGTGCTCAAACAGTGAAATATAGACTTTCCAATCGGGGGTAGGCGGTGAGAAAGTTGTGCGTATAAGATCGACCGCATCGGCAAAAGTCTTCACGTTTTCCTTAACGCCGATCCACCATGTTGCTGCGTAGTCTTCTAAAAGAAGGGGCATTCCACGTAAAGCGTGCTGCGTCGGAAACTCGCTCTATGTCTTTGTACACGGTGACAGACGCGAGGAACTCCTCTACAGCCACTGGATTTCGCTGTCCACGAAAGCGCGCGGTACACCCAGTAAAAGAACCTCCTTTTCTGTCTCCCGATATCGCTGCCATAATTTGGCTAAATTGCTCCGGTGAAAACGTCGGCATTGTGTCGGCTTTGTCGCTGTTCGCAGCCACTAAGTTGGGCGCCAATAAAACACTCGTGAGTGTCGCTGGTTGTGGCTCCACGTCGGATGCCAATGGAACGCTCGTGAGTGTCGCTGGAACGCTGGAGTTGCTCGATGAGCGTAAGCTGTAGCTCATTTGTGAACAGGAAGTGCTGCCCAAAGCAATATTGTGCGCGCAGCTTCCTTGTCGTTCCGTCGAGAAAACCTTCGCAACTTGCGTTGTTGGGTTAAATAGAGACAAACTCAACTTATGTGTACAACAATAACACTTTATTTCTGTAATGCAATAAGCTTGAAAGGTCGGGGGATGCTGCCCAAAATATTATTGTGCACGCACGTCCGACACGTTCGCAAGCTCGAAGCTAATTAAGATTTTATGACCAGCAAGGCGACTTATATACACTACAGAGCAACGGCATTGCTGCAAGGG
>NW_016157505.1:208401-210270 GCF_001687245.7 Rhagoletis zephyria
TATGTATCACGCATCAGCGCTCACTCCTTATGTTGGTACCAGAGATGCCCGTGAAGTTCCTGTTAACGTTATACGCCGTCGAGGGCGTCCACGGAAGACCCAGAAGTAGGCTGCCTCATCGGGACGATTTCAGCATCCTAGGGGGAGACTGAAGCAATCTCATAGTTCTTAATTTCTAAATTTCTCTAATTGTTTATTTCACATATTATTGTTCGTTTGTGGATCAATGTAAACACTATGTAATATTGTAATAGATTGTCTAACTCGAGATAGAAAATGCAACCCAGTGGGGTTTTGTTATACAAATGTAACCTACTACTTGTGAAGTTCGTAGCAACCCTTGCAGCAATGCCGTTGCTCTGTAGTGTATATAAGTCGCCTTGCTGGTCATAAAATGTTAATTAGCTTCGAGCTTGCGAACGTGTCGGACGTGCGTGCACAATAATATTTTGGGCAGCATCCCCCGACCTTTCAAGCATTGCATTACAGAAATAAAGTGTTATTGTTGTACACATAAGTTGAGTTTGTCTCTATTTAACCCAACAACGCAAGTTGCGAAGGTTTTCTCGACGGAACGACAAGGAAGCTGCGCGCACGATATTGCTTTGGGCAGCACTTCCTGTTCACAAATGAGCTACAGCTTACGCTCATCGAGCAACTCCAGCGTTCCAGCGACACTCACGAGCGTTCCATTGGCATCCGACGTGGAGCCACAACCAGCGACACTCACGAGTGTTTTAAATTTACTTATATTTCCAAACATTTTATTGCCTTTTGCGGTTTTCACTCCGTAAGCAATTATCCAAAATTCTTCAGAGTTGGATGGAATGGTTCTGAGAGAAGTTATTCCATGGGAAAGTTAAAAGATTTAAATATTCAGTTTCCGCTGCTTTCCTTTCCTTCAAAGTCAAATAGTGAATTGGCAGGTCCCTGAAACAGGCCCTCTTGTGATTCACACACTTTTCTGGTGACAAAATCAAATCTTTTTTATAAGCATTTAATTGACTAGGTAATCGTTTCAAAAGTTCTTCGATTAGGGTGATTTAATATTTTTTACAGTCTTTTAATAAGCTTCCTAAGTCAAGTTTATCACGCAGTTCATTAGCCTCTGCTGTAAAATTATCGTGGAAAACTAAGTTTTGTATATTTTTATAATTGGAAAGAATTTGTTTGAAGGGGAAAAATCTCCAAAAATCGCCAATGGCGATTTCATAAATTTTTACGCGCAAATATCAAAAACAAAATCGCCAAATTGGCGCGAAATCGCCAAATCTGGACGCTGTCACTAGCTCCGCCATCTTACTTGCCTTGTTTGTTAAAAAAAAAAATTTCTTTGCACGTGTACGATTTGCCAGGGGTCCCTGCTCGGACGCCAATTGTAACGAAGCGTTTTTGCTGCCCCGACCTTCTTCTACAATGCTGGGGTATACTCTATTGACTAAATCTCTTACTTTCTATAAAAAACATATAACAAAACAAGTAAGAAAGTCTAAGTTCGGGCGGAGCCGAACATTAAATACCCGGCGCAAGTATTAAATATATGATTTTCACCTTTCCGAAAGCTACCGCTACATGGTAAGCCGGTGTGTATCAATTCTGAGTAAATTAGCGTCCTTAAATTTCGAAATATTGAAGTTTCAAGCATTTCTGAAATTTGCCGTTATATGATAAGTGGTCGTAATTTTAATCTGATTCCAATCATTTTCAACGGTTTGCTTCTATGCCGCAAGCACAATAATCATACCGAGTTTGGTACAAATTGGTAGAACGGTTACCGATATACATATATGTGATCATAAGTGGGCGGTGTCACGCCCATTTTCCAAAATTTTATCATAAACGTATTTCTTGGTAGAGAATTGTTGCAAG
>NW_016157505.1:210295-214432 GCF_001687245.7 Rhagoletis zephyria
TTGCCATTTCGGTGCTTTTGGAGCTAGATTTAGCTCTTTATTTTTCTATTTAGCTCCGAAAATCGGATTTAAGCTCCTAGCTCTTTTTTTAGCTCTTTTCAAATTTATCTAGCACTTTTTTAGCTCCAGAAAGTTTTAGTTGTTTTTGGTATATATAAGCCAAAACTTAAGCGTTGATAAAATGGAAAATTTCGAGATGCTGTGTATCCACCATATGCTCTTAAATCTAGGTTAAAGAATTCAAAAATTAATGAAAAGAAAATCCTTTTCCTGATAGCGCGGATTTTGTTTTACCTTAATAGTTTTACCTTTAAGGAGAGCTGGAAGTAAATCTCTCCAGAAAAATTTTGCGAAAAAAATTATTCAATTCAAATATCTATTAAATTACAGACTTTAACAGTTTCTAAGCTATTTTAAGTTCACTGTTATAAGTGCCATAGCAACGAATTCGAAATATATGCACCTTATTTTGGTTTTAAAGGTTTTTTCAGCACTTAAACTTATAAAATTCGTTGTTTTTATTAAAATTGCCGAAAATGTAAAAACAACCTTACGTCAATAAATGCTCAACCTTAACAAAAATATGTAGCTCTTCATTTTAGCTACTATTAGTATTATTTAGCTCTTTTTAGCTCTCTTTTGCTACCGTTTTACCTCCAAACGAAATTTTTCTCTGGCAACACTGCTTACCGACGAAACCAGCCCGCTTACCGACGTTAGCAGCGCCACTCATTGGCGTTAGCAGAGCGCTGCCCACCAGTACTGAAGCCACGCCACTACGTCATAACGGGCCGGTAACGGAACACGGAACCGTTACCCAACCACTGGAAGCGACATCACCGGAATTTACTATTGTGATTTTTTTATACCCGAGCGCACTTGTGCACAAGGGTATTATAACTTTGTTCACATAACGGTTGTTTGTAACAGGCAAAACGAATCGAGATAGATATAGACAAATGTATACATAAATGATCAGAATGAAAAGAGAAATCGATTAAGCGGTGACTGTCCGTCCGTCCGTCTGTCCGTCCGTCCGTCTGTCCGTCCGTCTGTGCACACGATAACTCGAGTAAACATTAAGATATCTTAACGAAACTTGGTACGTATACTTATTTCGGCCGTATGGACGGATGGTTGGATGGGCAAAATCGGACAATAACCACGCCTACCTCCCATATAACGGTAATTTTCAGAAATACGAAAACTGCGATATTTTAGTAACTACTGAAGATTATTCACTCAAAATTGATATTTACAATAATTTTTAGACGAAAAATAAGAATATTATAAATTTTTGGAAAATGGGCGTAGCCACGCCTACTTATGGATACATGTGTATATCTTGGTAACCGCTTCACCAATTTCTTCCAAACTTGGCACAGTTGTTAGTCTTGCTACAGCATACCAAATGGCCGAAAATTTTTAAAATCGGACAATAACCACGCCTACCACCCATATAACGGTAATTTGGAGAAATACGAAATCTTCGATAAATCAATAAATATTAAAGCTAATTTATTCAAAATTAATGCCCATTTTCCAACCATCCGTCCATACGGCCGAAATAAGTATACGTACCAAGTTTCGTTAAGATATCTTAATGTTTACTCGAGTTATCGTGTGCACAGACGGACGGACGGACGGACGGACGGACAGACAGTCACCGCTTAATCGATTTCTCTTTTCATTCTGATCATTTATGTATACATTTGTCTATATCTATCTCGATTCGTTTTGCCTGTTACAAACAACCGTTATGTGAACAAAGTTATAATACCCTTGTGCACAAGTGCGCTCGGGTATAAAAAAATCACAATAGTAAATTCCGGTGATGTCGCTTCCAGTGGTTGGGTAACGGTTCCGTGTTCCGTTACCGGCCCGTTATGACGTAGTGGCGTGGCTTCAGTACTGGTGGGCAGCGCTCTGCTAACGCCAATGAGTGGCGCTGCTAACGTCGGTAAGCGGGCTGGTTTCGTCGGTAAGCAGTGTTGCCAGAGAAAAATTTCGTTTGGAGGTAAAACGGTAGCAAAAGAGAGCTAAAAAGAGCTAAATAATACTAATAGTAGCTAAAATGAAGAGCTACATATTTTTGTTAAGGTTGAGCATTTATTGACGTAAGGTTGTTTTTACATTTTCGGCAATTTTAATAAAAACAACGAATTTTATAAGTTTAAGTGCTGAAAAAACCTTTAAAACCAAAATAAGGTGCATATATTTCGAATTCGTTGCTATGGCACTTATAACAGTGAACTTAAAATAGCTTAGAAACTGTTAAAGTCTGTAATTTAATAGATATTTGAATTGAATAATTTTTTTCGCAAAATTTTTCTGGAGAGATTTACTTCCAGCTCTCCTTAAAGGTAAAACTATTAAGGTAAAACAAAATCCGCGCTATCAGGAAAAGGATTTTCTTTTCATTAATTTTTGAATTCTTTAACCTAGATTTAAGAGCATATGGTGGATACACAGCATCTCGAAATTTTCCATTTTATCAACGCTTAAGTTTTGGCTTATATATACCAAAAACAACTAAAACTTTCTGGAGCTAAAAAAGTGCTAGATAAATTTGAAAAGAGCTAAAAAAAGAGCTAGGAGCTTAAATCCGATTTTCGGAGCTAAATAGAAAAATAAAGAGCTAAATCTAGCTCCAAAAGCACCGAAATGGCAACACTGTCGGTAAGTGGCGTTCTGGTGACGCCGGAGAGTGGTGCTCTGACCAGTGTGACCACTTTGTCAGTAATTCCTCAAAACGTGAGGAGTTTCGGGTGCGCTTGAGTATATTTTTAGGATTTTTATTTTGAGGAATTTCCTCTCGATATATTTGCAGATAACAAATGCACCCATGTTTTACACAACAGAGTTGTTAAATCGCTCTGCAAATTTTGTAACAAACAGCTTTCCGAACTTTTATAAAGAGCGAAATACACCACACTCTTGTGGTGGCTTGTCAAACATTCTTCAAACCTACTTTTCCCATTTCGCTATACACCATGCAAACATGACTCGTTCAAGCAAAGAATTTTAGGTTTCTTTCGGTTCACAATGTTAAAGTGTTTGGTTTTCTTCGATTTTTCTCTCTTGCGTCCTCATTCGGTGAAAGTTCCATTGCGAATGAGGCGTTTTTACCATACATAACGTAAGCGGTTTGATCAAACGTCAACATGACGGCCAGAAAATCAAAAAATTTTGATTTTTGTTCACATTTCCATCAAACGGTTTGTCAAACCTTCAAACACCCCCATACACAACATAAATAGCTTAACCAAAGGGTTATTTCGCTTGGTTTGTCAAGCCGCTTGTGTGGTATTTTTCGCCCTTTAGGCCCTGTCTCCACAGGAAAAAACTGATGTCGTAATAACTATGTCACAAAATATATTTCTAATGGAGACCGCCTATTTCTCATGGGCTGCAATATATGTCAGCGCTTATTGCTTGACATCTATTGTAGGCAATTGATAGTTTCCATATTTTCATTTGAATCTGTTCCCTATTGGATTACTTATGATTATGTTTTAAGAAATTATTCAGCAAGTTTTTTTAAGATTTAAATGTTTTTAAACACCGAAATTGAGAGAAAGTTGTCTGGTGGCCAGTGTTGCCGCTTTAGCCCTTTGGTGGTTAGATTTAGCTACTACATACTTTTTTTGGCCACATAAATTTAAAATTGCCCCTAGCCCTTTTGTAGCCCTTTGGAAAATTTATTCATACTTGACATGAAAAAGTTGTATATGCTTAATTTGATCTCATTTTTTTCATTTACTTATGTATGAGATGAATTTTTAAACTAAGAACGACTCTGATATACATATTTATACATATATATGTGTATGTGTGGATATGTATTTTATGTTCCTTACGTTTTTATANTACCGCTAAAAGTGATTCGCGGCAACACTGCTGGTGCGGTGTATGTTCTTGTGGTGTGATTGTAGCAGCTGCTGGTGCGACTTCAAAAACTATTTGAAAATGTTATGATTGTACCAGCATGCTGGTGTCGTGAGTGGTGAAATTAGCTAAATTTTCTAAGTNAGTTGTCTGGTGGCCAGTGTTGCCGCTTTAGCCCTTTGGTGGTTAGATTTAGCTACTACATACTTTTTTTGGCCACATAAATTTAAAATTGCCCCTAGCCCTTTT
>NW_016157505.1:214457-225004 GCF_001687245.7 Rhagoletis zephyria
GTGCATAGGCAACTGGCTGAGTCAGTGGGATCGTCGGTTCGAATCCTACTGAAAGAAGTCTGATGAGGAAATGTGGTGATTTCCGAAATAGCTATCACTTCTACCATTTTTTCAAATTATTGTTGCTTTTCCCCAATAAAAATTTTCATTTTAAAACGGCCTCGAGCTCAATATAAATTGTTGAATATTACCGCTAAAAGTGATTCGCGGCAACACTGCTGGTGCGGTGTATGTTCTTGTGGTGTGATTGTAGCAGCTGCTGGTGCGACTTCAAAAACTATTTGAAAATGTTATGATTGTACCAGCATGCTGGTGTCGTGAGTGGTGAAATTAGCTAAATTTTCTAAGTAAAAAGTATTTTGGCTGAAATTTCTTGCACTATCAGAGTCAAAGCCGTAATTGTGGAAGATTAAGTTCATGATATTGCAGTTGTGAATTAAAAAAAATAAAAATTTTAACAAAATGGTAGAAAAATTATGATATTTCGGCTCTAATCATTTCGATCTTTCCTCGACCCCATTTGTAAAGACATAAATATTGTACCAGCATGCTGGTAAGTTATATGCTTCTAGCCTGATGGTACAATCACTTGATGGATCCAGCAAGCTGGTGTCGTATGTTTCCCCTTTTATACAAAAAGGTTTTTGGTTGGATAAAATATTAGCTTTTTTCCCGAGTTCATTGTTTTTCTATACCATTACTTATTGAAAATGTTTGCGTGTATACTTTTATATGTATATGTAAGTAAAAAATTTTAGCTACCATTTTTAGCCACAACGACTTTTTTAGCCCTTTTTTTAAAGGAATTTGGCTACCACTAAAAAGGATTCGTGGCAACACTGCTGGTGACGCCTGTGAGTGGCGCTCTAGCAACGTAGGTGAATAGCGCTCTGGCCACGCCGGTATGTGGCGCAGTGATGGAAAAGTAGGCACAATAGAGCCATTTTTGCTACTATCATTCTCAGAGGCACTTTTGGCACAATTCATCCTGTTTTGGCACAATCATAAAATATAGAAATTTAGCATAAAATGCCAATATAAAGGGTGTTTTTTTTAGACGTGTGGTTTTCAATGAGGCAATTCTTTTTTCGGAGTTGGTCTTTTTGACAGCTGTTACTTTATTTATACTCAGTTTTGTTTGCCATTTCATAATGAACTGACTTACTCCGGAACAACGTTTGCAAATCGTGCAAATTTATTACCAAAAAAATAGTCGGTAATTCGAGTAAGTCGAGTAGTCGGTAATTCGAGCAACCATGGATCGGTTTCGCACCACGTTTACTCTAGTGGATAAGGCGCATCCTCAAAGATGCCATACAGTGCGCTGTGGAGCAGAGTATCGAAGAAGACCAGAATGAGTCCATCCGCCATCGCGCGCAACAATTGGAGCTGTGCCCATCCACTTTACGTATGATTTTGCGGAAGGATCTTGATTTGCGGGCTTACAAAATCCAACTCGTGCAAGAATTGAAGCCGAACGACCACCAAGCGCGTCGCACGTTCGGTGGATGGGCCCAAAACAAGATAGCTACCGATCCCGATTTTCACAATAAAATTTTGTTCAGCGATGAAGCTCACTTTCGGTTGAATGGGTACGTTAATAAACAAAATTGTCGCATTTGGAGTAATGATAATCTACAAGCCATTTTTGAGAGGCCGTTACATCCTCAAAAAGTCACTGTTTGGTGTGCTCTATGGGCAGAGGGAATCATTGATCCATATTTCTTCAAAAAGGAAGCCGGCCATAATGTTACAGTCAATGGTGAACGCTATAGAGCCATGATACTTTTTCGTGCTTGAATTGGAGGATGTTGCTGTGGACGACCTTTGGTTCCAACAAGACGGCNAAATAGTCGGTAATTCGAGTAAGTCGAGTAGTCGGTAATTCGAGCAACCATGGATCGGTTTCGCACCACGTTTACTCTAGTGGATAAGGCGCATCCTCAAAGATGCCATACAGTGCGCTGTGGAGCAGAGTATCGAAGAAGACCAGAATGAGTCCATCCGCCATCGCGCGCAACAATTGGAGCTGTGCCCATCCACTTTACGTATGATTTTGCGGAAGGATCTTGATTTGCGGGCTTACAAAATCCAACTCGTGCAAGAATTGAAGCCGAACGACCACCAAGCGCGTCGCACGTTCGGTGGATGGGCCCAAAACAAGATAGCTACCGATCCCGATTTTCACAATAAAATTTTGTTCAGCGATGAAGCTCACTTTCGGTTGAATGGGTACGTTAATAAACAAAATTGTCGCATTTGGAGTAATGATAATCTACAAGCCATTTTTGAGAGGCCGTTACATCCTCAAAAAGTCACTGTTTGGTGTGCTCTATGGGCAGAGGGAATCATTGATCCATATTTCTTCAAAAAGGAAGCCGGCCATAATGTTACAGTCAATGGTGAACGCTATAGAGCCATGATACTTTTTCGTGCTTGAATTGGAGGATGTTGCTGTGGACGACCTTTGGTTCCAACAAGACGGCGCTACATGCCATACAGCCAACGAAAAAATCAATTTATTGAAGAAAACTTTTGGTGAGCGCATTATCTCGCCTCGTGAGCATGTGGCGTGGCCTCCAAGATCGTGCGATATAACACCGCTGGACTATTTTTTGTGGGTTTATGTGAAGTCGCTTGTCTAAGCAGATAATCCCGAGACGATTGACGCCTTGGAAGAGAATATTCGGCGCGTTATTGCTGACACGGCCCCAATTGCTGCAAAAAGTGGTCGAAAATTGGGCCTCTCGGCTGGAATTTATTCGAGCCAGCCGCGGCGGGTTGCGGTGGCAAACCCTTACCTTTATAATACAGCTGAATTCTTGGCCATAACATTAAACTATATGCGTTTTATTTCTTTTTGAAAACCACATGTCTAAAAAACACCCTTTATAACAAAAAATCGCATACCACATTATAGATAAAAAATTACAAATAGTGAAAATTAAAAGCACTAAAAAATTAAAATAACGGCCGTGAGAAATATTTACAAACCGCTATTGTGAATACGCAGTACGAAAAGAAAGTTTGCACAATTCAGAATTTTTAGAAAGAAGATTCTAAGTTTGCAGTTTTATAGTCCATTAAATGAAAGTGCAAGTTTCTGCAATATCCCGATGATTTTTGATATTTTTTTCTTACGGTGTCATACATTTTCATCAATTTAAAAAATTTTCCAACACACTTCATATGGGAAAAAATGCATGAAATCGAAAACTTTTAATCTCCCTAAAAATTCTGAATTCAAAGTTTGTTGTTGCGAAAACCGGCTGAATTTTTATGATTTTTGTACAAAGTTTGAAATGCCGATTTGTGTACATATATTGTGTTTATTAAATTATGAATATATATAGACTTTTATATAATAGGCGAACTGGTCAAAATGTCTCACTGCCATTATTTCGCATATAGGTACATACCAGTGTTGCCACAAGACTTTTTTATTTTTTACCAAAATCACCAGAAAAAGTTACCAAATTCAACAAAAAATTACCAAACTTATTTTATGTGCTGAAGTATACATACATATGTTTGTACATATATCTGAAGACAAGAAGCTTTCCAGGCAATCAGCGCTCCATTATGCTATAATTTTTATATCTGCGTGGGCGCTGAAAGCTACAACACCAGAAATGCTTGGTTAGGATTTCAAAACTAAGTGTGGCCGAAGAAACAAATTTGTCGATTGCGTGTCGTTTTATGAGCGTGGTACTGTCTTATGGCTCAGAATAGTATGTTTTGCATTTGGATATATGTACACCTCCATTCATACAAAGCTCAGGTCACAAAACAACTGAAGGTATATGATCATTCGCAGTGTCATGGATACCGTTCATTGCAACAGAGGATTATCAGACATATAAGTAATTTCCCGTAGAGGGGATTTCATTTGGCCACTGAGATCATCCGACTTGGCCTTGTTGGACTTTTTTATGAGGCTACTCGGATGGCCGTATTTATGCGAATACTTAAACCTTAAAATTTGGAGCACTTTAAAATCAACGTTTTTCCAGTTATGGCCAACATACCTGTACATATGTTAACAAACGACGGAAAAATTCAACGGTTCAAGGCAGTCCTGAAAGGTTTCGACTCACGTGAAGTGCCCTAATGATTACCGTAGCTTGTTGAGCGAAAACATATCGTCGATGTTTTTACAAAACCGCAATCGACCAATTGCGAAACCGCCTATCTTATGGCACTCAAATTTTGCAGCAGAGCGAAAAAACGGGTTTTCTTTGAAGGCATTGCCTTGATAGGCGATATTTTCTCTAGCTATTATTTTACAAATCTGTTGTTTTAATAACGATTTATAAATTTGTATGCATAAATCTCGATGCCTGGAGTTCAGGGTTACCAAATGGCATTTTTGCAAAACGGCGTATTAGGTGGTTTTGCAACTGGTCGATGGACGGTTTTGAAAAAACGTCAACGATTTGTACATATTTACATAGAACTTTACTCATATGGTTGCCGGAGTACACGGGAATATTGATGGCAAATGCAAAGCTGCTGAACTGACAAGGAAAGGTAGGACCTGCCACAACCTTCCAGGATAGGACTCAGTAGATATAGCAATAGCAACTTTCACGTAGTTTGTTAGAGATCACACCATTCAAGAACCAAGGAACGCTGGACCAACTTTTCGTCTTGCGAAACTTTCAGTTACTGGTTATTTGTATAAAAAGAAACGCTTACGGGACTCATCCTAATGTGGAATCAGTTCCTGTATTGATCTATGTGACATGTAGGACCGAATCGAAAAAGTTACCAAATTGAAAAATAAATTACCAAATTTGATAAGTAAAGAAAAAAATTACCATTTTTGGTTAAAAATTACCAAAGCGGCAACGCTGGTACATACATATGTGTGTAAAAATGTCAGAATAGCTATATTTCGGTGTATTTCCCCTCCGTAATTGGTAAACGTATTTGGAATTCTGTGTAATTTTACTATGAATTTATGTATATGTCTAAGGAATCCTTCATAAAAGTGATTTTCTGTAATAATTTAATTAATTAATAATTACTATATTACTTCAGTGTATTTTAAAAATATTATTTCTAAAAATATTTTTTTCTTAAAACGCCTTAAAAGAAATTTAATTTTGTGGCACTTTCATCTTCTTTTCGACACTATTTTGAAGACAATTAGGCACATATTAAAATTCCATCCCTGATGTGGCGCTCTTTCAATGTCGGTGACCGGCGCTCTGGTGACGCCGGAGAGGAGCGCTCTTGTTGGCGCCACGGTTGCCACACGACAAACAATTTTCTGACCAGAATTCATAAAAACAGTTACCTAAATGTTACCAAGTCAAAAACAACGTTTTATACAATAATCTGTAAAAACAAACCTCGTTTATTTAAAAAAAATATTAAAGAAAGCTAAACAAATTCATTTACGTATGAGGCCTATCTACATTTTTTTTTTAAATATAAGAAAGAATCTATACTAAATAAATGCGGTATTTTACTAAAAAGTTCATTGCACCTACATGACGCTACATATTATAGTAAAAGAAAGCTAAAAGGGCGTGCCTCGGGCTATTTATTATCGTTTTGATTCTGGTAGTGCATTTTAAGGTGCACCTCAACTTTTTTTGAAATGCCAGTTACGCTACTCTGGCGCTCAAGGCCTCATATAATAGATACATTTACATACTTATATAAATACATTTTTATTCAATCTCTGTATACGTACGAGTATAAGGAAGAATATAACAAATTTGTGAAACAAAAAACAACACATAAATATTTTTGCAATGCACGCGTTTAAACATATACTTTTCATAAAAACGCGCTTTAAGCTCTTGCCTTTTGATGGGGATCTTAGCCCCAGAACAAAAAAATTAATCAAAAAATGGACTTAAGTGCATATACCGAAGCGCTAAAGAGCCCAAATACACCGCAGAAACTGCTGCTCAAACCTCCTTTTTTGGATTTCCTCTATATATGGATCAAAGATTTCGCGTTGCATTTCGAACAAATTAGATGTGGTATCACCAATACATATAATACATATGTGACACGTAAAGTTAAAAGGGACCTACGCTCAGAAAATATTTCGAGAAAAACGACTTTGAAGTTTACCAAGTTGATTTTGATGCTTCTGAACGTTTTAATGGATTGAAACTCGTTACTCGGGGGTTTTCGGGGTCGCTGATTACGAATCCGATGTTAGTTTTCCAAAATTCAAAATGGCGGATGCAATATGCAATATTTTTAAAAATTGATCGGAATCGCTTGAAACTCGTTACCCGGGGGTTTTTGGTGTCGATCCAATACGGCGGAAAAAATTTAAAATTTGTTCGGATTCATGTGAAACTCAAAAACGTCGTTGACACCGAAAACGAGGTCAGTGATTACGAATCCGATGTTCGAAAACCCCCGAGTAATGAGTTTCAAGCGAATTTGATTAATTTCAGAATAGTTTGTCAGATTTGATTTTTTTATACTTTTTTTGTGAAAGTACCTAACTTTGAAGTGAAATGGTGAAAAAACTAAAGAGCTGCGGTTTATTGCATTGGAAAGAGTGGCCCGTTTACTATAAGAGTCGATGAAAAAGTGAAAACCGAATTTTTCTGACCGTAGGTCCTTTTTAACTTTACGTGTCACATATTATAGATGATTTTCAATAAAATAACATTAAGATAAGATTTCCAGGCTTCATCTATCGGACTTTAAACACAAAAACGTGTAAATACTGACGCGATAAATATTGAACATGTAGCATTCCCGCGCGATCCATTACTGTTTTGAAATCCATCAATATGGATCCCAATAAATTATAAGCCCCTGTGATAAATTAACGAGTAGACTGCCCAGTGATAATTTTCTTCGATATGTGGTTAGTTATTTTTGCTGTTTTGTTTCTAGTAGTGTTGTCACCGCTACACACAACCACAGTACAATTTATCAAATTAATCCAACTTTATAAGGCTGACTTTACACACCGCAAATTTACCAAAAGTTACCAAAATAAAAAAAAGTTGCCAAGTTACCAAGCACTCTAAAAGTTACCAATTTTGGTCACAAGTGACCAAATGTGACAACCGTGGTTGGCGCTGTTTACGTCGCTCTGCTGACGGCGGTAGGAGGCCGCTCTGCTGGTGCTGATGAATGTCGTTCTGCTGACCAGTGTTGCTATTTTAGCCGTTTTCTGGCCAGATTTAGCCGGTTGTGAAAGCAAACAGCAGGAGAAAATTCAGTTTAGCCGGCAGCCGATTTGTTAGCCGCTATGCCAAAAAAATTTGCCGTTTTTAGCCGATTTTGCTATTTGCAATATTTTCTTAAAATTTGTATATACATATAAGTTTCCATTTTTACATTTGTGTTACATATGGGTCATTCCATACAATATTTACACCTCAATATTTTTTTTTAAATCGCATTTTTTATTTTTTATTTTTTTTATTAACTTCATTATGCTTGATTTTTATTTTTTTTAAACTGAATAGTTGTCAATCTTTATAGAGTAAGCTGTAAAAATTTGAGAATGGAAACACCAAAACTGTAGAAGTTACGAGTTTTTTCATACCTGCGTACATAAAGTTTATACTAAAGTTTTTTTACAGCGTACTCCATAAAGTTTGACAACTATCTAGGTTGAAAAAAATAAAAATCAAACACGATGAAGTTAAAAAAATATTAACAATAAAAAATGCGATTTTTAATACAAATTTTTTTTTAGTTTAATCTATCTCACACTCTCATGTAAAGCCGAGGTAATTACGCACATTTTGATACCTTAACTGATTTTCACCGACAAATAGTTTATTAACTGCAAACAATTGAAAAAGATACGGGAATTTTTTTTCGAGATTTTCGAATATCATGAAGAAATAAAATAGTAGGTGTCTTCTTTTTTTCGATAAAAAATATAAAAAAATATATTTCACCCCAAAAAAAAATATTGAGGTGTAAATATTGTATGGAATAACCCATATATACAATTGAAAGACAATTTTTTCTAATCCGAGAAGTCTTCAAATACTGGGCCGATTTCAATGATTTTTATTTTAAGCACATATCGATGGCTGAGTGGAAGATCGACCTATCTCGGCAGCCAGTTTGAAAACACCCTATCTCAGAAAACTTTTCAAGAACGCTCTACTTCAGAATTTGATTCAAAAACGCCCTATTTCAGAATTTTGTTGAAAAACACCCTATCTCAGAATTCGGTTCATAAACGCACTATCTCACACGAAAATACATTGAAAATAAGCTGAGATAGGGCGTTTTTGAATCGGCAGCTGGAGTAGGGCGTTCTTCAACCAAATTCTAAGATAGGACGTTCTTGAAAAGTTTTATGAGATAGAGCGTTGTTGAAAAATTTTCTGTGATAGGGCGTTTTGGAACTGGCTGCCGAGATAGGTCGATCTTCCACTCAGTCATCGATATACAGTGACCCAAATATAAACTGGGACGCGACATTTTAGCAAGCTTCGGCTATTTTTCTTTAGTTAATTTAATGTTTATTCTTTTTTATGAAAATATAGCTGCTTACTTAAAAAATACCATTTAAATCCAAACTTCATACTTTATGAAAATATTATGATAAATTTTGCAAATATTCACAAAAATTTTAAACTTTTTAATCAGCATCTTTAGAAATTTAAAATTTTAGTATAATAAAGTAAAAATTTAAAGTACCAGTTTGGGTCACTGTATTTTTTTTTAAAACATAAGAGCACGAATTTCATTGTGAAACAAAACCCTCTGGGAAGACAATATCTATGAATAATTGTATCGTGGTGCTAACATCATTTAGTGTTACTCTTTATTGCTCTCTGATAGGCATGTGCAGAGAGTGAGCAGATCCTAAAACGGGAACGCTTCAAAATAAAATTATATAATTAAATTGTTAAAAACTTAAAAAGTGACTGGCTTGCAGGATGAGAAGTAACCTAGTGCAAATGTTACAATATACATACCTAAGAAGGGAAAATTTTTCAAGAAAAAAGCCATAAGTTTGTATTTGATCTATTGTTTATATTTATGTAAGTAATACAAACATGACTTCTGATGTAGAGCTTTATTTAATCAGGCATAACGACAGTTTCCTTTTTTAACTAAAAATAATTTAATGAATTTATTAGTCTTTCAACTTTATTTAAATAAAACATGTTAATTTTAGCTGAAAAATTTTAACCGTTTTTTTGGTCAATTTAACCGGTTGGCCCAAAAAGTTCTGGCCTGAAAAAACGTCATTTCCTACCGAAAAACGTCTTTTTCAAATGCATGCACAAATAATTGTTCTTATTAAACTTTTATTGTATACATTGTCATTTGCTCTGTCACATTTAAAATTCATTCTAAACTGGGTTGAGATCGTTAATATAAAAATCATTTCATACATACACTTGTGATCAGCTGATTAAGTCATCGATTTTTGCTGTTTCTTTTTTGTTTATTTAATGATTATTCTTTTTCCATAAAAGCCTAGCTCATTATACAACAAACAAAATATAAATCCACATTTCAAACTTTGTGTAAAAACTATAAAAAATCTGCAAAATTTTTTTAACTTTTTATTCTGATTTTTTAGAATTTTTTTGAGTATTCCAGGGCAAAATATAAATCCACATTTCAAACTTTGTGTAAAAACTATAAAAAATCTGCAAAATTTTTTTAACTTTTTATTCTGATTTTTTAGAATTTTTTTGAGTATTCCAGGGCAAAATATAAATCCACATTTCAAACTTTGTGTAAAAACTATAAAAAATCTGCAAAATTTTTTTAACTTTTTATTCTGATTTTTTAGAATTTTTTTGAGTATTCCAGGGCAAAATNCAAGTTTTAAGGTGGTAAAGAATCGCGTTGGTTTTTAATATATATATTTTTTTTCTTGTAAACATTCGGTTAATTGGTCTGCTGTCGAAAATGCTAAAGTACGTTCTGTTAAGAAGGAACATAGCAATATTTCAGCCTTTTTACGTTCATTACATTTTCAATAAGGGCCCAATGCGACTAATTGTGTCAATTTCTTTATGCGCTTAAATAAGGGTTAAGTCATCTGTGTCCAAAGAATAAATTTTTTTTGAAGCAGCTGCTGCAAAAAAACAAAGCTTGTAAATATTTATTAAGAAAATAATTCAAAATCAGTTCTACTTACAAGATTTAGTAACAGAGATAAATTACTGGAAAGTTAAACATTCCCACGACAGCCGGTTCTACGTACCGGAATGACTCGGGTTTCACCCGACCAAGGGCTGTTGTTTCGGCGATCTAACCCCGTTTAGGTCGGCGAAGTATCTCAGAAGTTGTCCGTCCATAGGGCAACATTCACTACGCATTCTCCTACTCAGGGCTGGCATCGAGTCAAACCCTGGGCCAGAAATATACACCTGCTGTGTATGCCGAAGACGATTACACCACAACTCCACCTCAGTCAAGTGTAATGCCTGCGAGGGGTGGAGTCACCTCAGGGTCTGCTCGGGACTACGGACACACAGACAGTGGACCACGTCGTACGTGGCCCCCTGTTGCTCAAACAGAGCAGCCTCCACGGCAAACGATAGTCCGCCCGTGCAGCCCCACACACT
>NW_016157505.1:225029-243391 GCF_001687245.7 Rhagoletis zephyria
ATTACACTCCTTTCCCCGGTAGCGAAGACACTTGAGGCCTTGCTACTCCCGTACTTCACAAACCACCTGACCCCAGCGAAGCATCAGCATGGTTTCCGTAAAGTGCACAGTACAACAACAGCACTTAACGCCATAAACACTCAGATAACTCGTGGCCTTAACCGCAACCGTCCCTGTGAGAGAACGATTCTAGTAGCGTTGGACTTGTCAAAGGCGTTTGACACCGTCAGCCATTCCACGCTGCTAGAAGATATAGAGGCCTCCTCTCTCCCACAGAGGCTCAAACGGTGGTCGGCAAATTATCTGAGTGGTCGACATTCGTCGGTAAGATTTAGAGACAAAACGAGTAAGCAGCGAAAAATAAAACAGGGTGTTCCTCAGGGTGGTGTCCTTTCCCCGCTACTGTTTAACTTTTATATTTCAAAGCTCCCTCAACCACCAGAGGGAGTCTCGATTGGCTCCTATGCCGACGACTGCTCGATCATGGCGACTGGGAATGGAATTGATGACTGTGTTTGAAAGTAAACGGGCTATCTCTCCGAACTTTCTCGCTTCTTCACTGCAAAGTGTCTAGCCCTCTCCCCTACGAAATCCTCCGCGACCCTGTTCACAACCTGGACGAAGGAGGTCAGGCTACCGCTGGGGATTCACGTCGATGACACACCAATTCCGACGGTGAATAACCCCAAAATACTCGGAGTAACTTTCGACAGCCTGCTCTCCTTCTCTGCGCACTCAACCGCTATTGTCAATAAAGTACAGAGCCGCAACAAGGTCCTCAAATCGCTAGCCGGCAGTACTTGGGGCAAAGACAAAGAAACGTTGCTGGCAACATACAAGGCAATAGGCCGGCCGGTTTTGAACTACGCAGCGCCAGTGTGGTCGCCAGGGACTAGTAGGACGCAGTGGACGAAGCTACAGACGGGACAAAATACGGCACTTAGGACAGCGACGGGATGCCTCCTGATGTCGCCAGAACATCACTTGCACGGCGAGGCGCAAATGCTCCCAGTTAAGGAGCACAACATAATGCTCTGCAAGCAGTTCCTGATCGGGAGCCACAGAAGTGGCCACCCAAACAGACAGCTGCTTGCAGAGGAGCCCTCGCCTAGGCACGTCAGGAGGCATCTATATGAACTGACGGACGAAGTCCAGAGGTTCATTAAGCAACCTCTGGACCCGACAGCGTACAGACAGGCCCTGAACGGCATTCACAGGGACTCAGTCTCGAGTTATGTAGACTCTAGACCTGTGAATGCCGTTCTAGGCATACCACCCCCGGACATTGACGAGACAGAGCTTCATCTGCCTCGGGAGACACGCACTACACTTGCTCAACTTCGCTCCGGCTACTGCAGCAGGTTAAACTCCTACTTGAGTAGGCTGAATGAGGATGTGCCGAACGAATGTCCGGCATGCGGAGAGACCCCACATGACTCGAACCATCTCTTCGCATGCCCGGAAAACCCGACAACCCTAACGGCCCTGTCCCTGTGGACAGATCCCACAGAAGCTGCACGCTTCCTAGGGTTGCCGTTAGTGGAACTTGACGACAACGACTGAGATACCAACCGATCTGGGCGGGGTTGTTGTAGCCGCTACAACAACAACAACAACTGGAAAGTTAAAAAACGTCATTTTTTACACAAAAAACGTCCAAACGTCAACAGGATACAAAAAACGTCCAAATGACGTTAAAAACGTCAACCTGGCAACGATGACTGTACGTGCGGTCTTAAGCTCGGGCGAAGGAAATATATATTGCCTACTTCCTCTCACTTAAGGTACGCTGTCACGGCCGGTCGTAGTTGTCGTCAAGACCACCGTGCTGACTGACTCTTCTTCCGTCGTGTTATAGCCCAGTTAAGGTGCCCACCACGGTTGCCACATTTGGTCAGTTGTGAACAAAATAGGTAACTTTTTGAGTGCTTAGTAACTTGGCAACTTTTTAATATTTTGGTAACTTTTGGTATGTTTGCTGTGTATAAAGTCAGATTAAAAAAGTTGGATTAATTGGAAATACGGTGACAACACTACTAGAAACAATTACAATGATCAGGCCACACAGCGCTCAGCAAAAATAACTAACCACATATCGAAGAAAATTATCGCTGGGCAGTCAAATCGTTAATTTATCACAGTGTGGGGCGCCTGTCACGCGATCAATATTTATTGTGATATTTGGATCGTGATCCATATTGATGGATTTCAAAATAGTGATGGATCGCGCAGGGAATGCGACATGTTCAATATTTATCGTGTGCATGTTTTTGTATTGACAGGTTTAAAGTTCAATACATGAAGCCTGGAAATCTTATCTTAATGTTACTTTATTGAAAATCATCTACACTTTTTATTATATCTATGGTGATACCACATCTAATTTGTTCAAAATGCAACGCGAAATGCCGAGCCGTGAATTGATATCCCGAAATATGCCACACGTTCAATACCTATTGACAGATCTATGATCTATATATAGAGGAAATGAAAAAAGGAGGTGTGAACAGCAGTTTGCGCAGTGTATTTGAGCTCTTTAGCGCTTCGGTATATCCACTTAAGTCCATTTTTTAAATAATTTGTTTGTTCTGAGGCTAAGGTCCCGTTGAAAGGACAAGAGCTTAAAGCGCGTTTTTATGAAAAGTATATTTTTAAACGCGTGCGTTGCAAAAATATTTATGTGTTGTTTTTTGTTTTATTCTTCTTTATACACGTACGTATACAGAGATTGAATAAAAACGTATTTATATACGTATGCAAATGTATCGACTATATGAGGCCGTGAACGCCAGAGTAGCTTAACTGACATTTAAAAAAAAATTGAGGTGCACCTTAAAATGCATTACCAGAATCGAAACGATAATAAATAGCCCGAGGCACGCCCTTTTAGTTTTCTTTTACAGTAATATGTCGCATCACGTAGGTGCAATGAATTTTTTAGTAAAAGACCGCATTTATTTTTTATAGATCCCTCTTTCTCATACTACTAAAAAATTTTTTGTAGATAGGCTTCTCTGTCCCTCATGGCCTCATATGTAAAATGAATTTGTTTATCTTTCTTTTACTTAAACTATATATTATACCCATGTCTTATTTATAGCAAATAAACGAGGTTTGTCCGTACAGTTTGGTCACCAGACACGAATAAAGGCGCGCCACTGTTTTGACGGCGAAAAAGTACGCGTAAAAAAAAATTCGGTGAAAAAAGACGCGTAACCCTAGTTGAGGGCGAAGAAACGCGTAAACATAGATTTATACCTAGCCAAGGACTGTCACTCAGCATTATTCGCCGTCAAATAAGTTAACGCGTCTTTCTTCGCCGTCGACTAAGTTTGGGCGCTTTTCTTCCCTAAGTTTTTTTTATGCGTCTTTTTTCGCGGTCAACTTATGAGCTCGCGCCTTTATTCGAGTCTAGTGACGATTTATTGTATAATAAAACGTTGTTTTTTTCTTGGTAAGTTTTAGGTATATTTTTTTGTAAATTCTGGTCAGAAAATTTTTTATCGTGTGGCAACAGTGGTCCACACTCACCGACGTGTACGTATGCCGTGTCTGTTTGACGTAGCAACATACAAAATTTACTTTTGATAGAGAGAGAGAAGCACGCGTAACCGTCGCACGTACACGGTGGTGAGTTTTCATTTACATGGCGCTCTCACAAGTTTCATCGTGTCAGGCCACACTACCAGTGTTGCCGCGAATCATTTTTAGTGGTAGCCAAATTCCTTTAAAAAAAGGGCTAAAAAAGTCGTTGTGGCTAAAAATGCTAGCTAAAATTTTTTACTTACTTATACATATATAAGTATACATGCAAACATTTTCAATAAGTAATGCCATAGAAAAACAATGAACTCTGGAAAAAAAGCTAATATGTTATCCATCCAAAAACCTTGTTATATAAAAGGGGAAATATATGACACCAGCTTGCTGGCTCTATCAAGTGATTGTACCATCAGGCTCGAAGCAAGAATGATAGAATACAAGATTGCGCCGATCAGAGAGGATTTTTGAGAATAACTTTTGTGTGACGTCACACTGGTGCAATTGCGAGAGAGAAATGCTAAAACGTGAGCAAGAATAGAAGAAGAAGAAAAAATGTTGCAAGGAAAACGTAAACAAGTTGCACCAGTGTGACGTCATGCAAACAACGATTCTGTCAAATTCGTTAAGAGAGGAATAGCGGTCCGAGATCGGCGCAACCTTTGTATTCTCTCAATCGTGGGCTCGAAGCATATAACTTACCAGCATGTTGGTACCATATTTATTTCTTTACAAATGAGTTCGAGGAAAGATCGAAATGATTAAAGCCGAAATTTCATAATTTTTCTACCATTTTGTTAAACATTGTTTTTTTTTTTACTCATATAGTGCAGGAAATTTCCGCCAAAATACTTTTTACTTAGAAAATTTAGCTAATTTCACCTCTAGGGACACCAGCCGACACCATAGTTTTTGAAGTCGCACCAGCAGCTGGTACAATCACACCACAAGAACATACACGGTCAATCGACTTGATGGACCATTTAACAAATTAAGCATATTAAGGGCCGTAAACTTATCTATTTTGAACTATAGTTAAATCGTTAATAGATAAGTTAACAGCCCTAACACTTTTACAGTATGTATGTATAAAAACGTAAGGAACATACAATACATATATGTATATATATATATATCAGTCTTTCTTAGTTTAAAAATTCATCTCTTACATAAATGGAAAAAAATGAGATCATATTAAGCATATACAACTTTTTCATGCCAAGAATGAATAAATTCTCCAAAGAGCTAAAAAAAGGGCTAGGGGTAATTTTAAATTTATGTGGCCAAAAAAAGTATCTGGTAGCTAAATCTAGCCACCAAAGGGCTCAAACGGCAACACTGCACACTACGTAGGTTAACGTGTCAGCTGACACGATCAAACTTATGAGAGCGCCATGTAAAAGAAAACTCACCACCATGTACGTGCGACGGTTACGCGTGCTCCTCTCTCTCTCTATCAGCAGTAAATTGTATATGTTGTTGTGGGCACCTTTATGCATCCTTAAGCTATCTGCACACTTGTCGTCCAATCATAGTTGCGTTATCGTCTCGCCCTGAAATTTTGAGCCGAGCACATGCATTTTAAAGGAGATCTGCACACTTGTCGTTATCGGCTAGTTATCGGCAAATCGTAGAAGATGCAGAAACGGATAAGTACGGCACTGCCGCTTGCTAATCGTTGTGCACGCATTGTTTGTTTACATTTTATGGGGAAAAATTAGTGAAACAGTTAACATTTATTTTTGTTATTTTATTTATTTATTTATTTCAATTACGGTACAGATCTAACACAACAACCAGGCGGTTTTACTTTCAAGTGTTGGATGTTAGGATTACATGGCTAAGCACAAATGCATTTAATAAATTTAACTAGTTACTTACTTGCTATTTGAAAATGAAGAGTCGTATTAGTTATAAGACATGATATAGTTGAGAGGAAAATTGTAGAAAGAGGCTAGGTATTTGAGAATAGAATAAGACAAATGACAGGAATAAGGTAGGAAAATTATAAAAAACTGCGATCAATTGGTCCCCGCCTGGGCAAAATGCCGATGCAATTCTCTCTTAAAGGGTAGAGCGCTCCTGATGGTTCTGATTGCTAGGGGTAAAGCGTTCCAAAGACGGATAACAAAAACAAAAAACTGACGCTCAGATTTGAGGCAAATGTATTTAATACAGATAATTTGGAGTGCTCGTTGCGATCGGGGAAACTGTAATCGTTCATGGAGATACTTGGGCTCATGTGTGATTAAGATTTTGTGAAGTAGTGTAAGGCATTTTAGCTCCAATAGCTTATCAAATGATATACCGTTGATCTTAGTGCTATATTTAGAGATATGTTCGCGGCGTTCAATTCCGTAGACATATCTGGCGATATTATTATAAAGAGTGTTGAGTTTTTTCTTGGACGCACTATCACAGTGTCGCATCCATACAAAACTGTCGGTAGTAAAAAAGTTTTCGCTAACAGCAGTCGAATTTTTACTGGTGTAAAATGCTGAGTTATCCATAAGGACCTAAGCATTCCATATGTTTTACCCAGTATGCTGGAAATATGATTGTTCCATGTCAGCGTCCTGTTAAATATTATTCCCAGGTTTCTGGCAGTGTCAACAAAATCTATCACTGAATTGTTCAAAATTACTTTGTGATATTCATCATATTTGAAGTGTCTTCTATAAATTGGAATACATTGGGATTTGTTAGGGTTAATTACTAATCCGTTATTTCTAGCCCAGTCGTTAACACGTTCAAGGTCAAACTTTAAGTTACGAATACATACATTGATTGACGCAAAGGGAAAGCTAACATACAGTTGGACATCGTCGGCATAAATATGAATATCACAGTATTTGAAAATTTTGGGTAAGTCGTTAATATACAGCACAAATAACAGTGGACCCTGTGGAACACCCCCAGCCATGGACAAAAATTCAGATATAGCACTACCAATACATACAGCTTGTGATCGATTTGTTAGGTACGAACTAATTAGGTCCAACGCTGGTGATGAGAAATTAAACAAGTTTTTTAGTTTTAAACATAAAAGTTTGGGGTCAATAGTGTCAAAAGCCTTGGAAAAATCGAGTAGAGTTAAGAAACTAACATAATTTTTGTTCATGTTTTGCCTTATATCATCTGAAACCTTTAATAGCAGCTTCTATTACTCCTGAAGCCTGATTGATGTATACTCAAAAGAGAATTACGGCTCAAAAAATAATTAATTTTTTGATGCATTAAGCGCTCCAGTACCTTAGATAAGAAGGGCAATATAGCAATTGGTCGAAAATCGCCATTGGGTTCAGAAATGGGAATGACCTTGGCTCTCTTCCAGCACGCTGGATAAACACCCGTTGTCAAGACGGCATTCATAGCATGCGTTAGGTATTGAAGGATTTTGGGGAGGAGACATTTAAGAAATTTCGGGTGAATGCCATAGAACCCAACGGCGTTAGATATAAAATCAAGTATTGACTGGACAACATCAAATTCGTCTACACATTCAAAATAAAACCTGGGCAAAGTATTAAATGTACGAGTGTTATAAAGCTCGTAACAAATATTATCACACGGAACAGACAAATTAACAAACTTTGACATTGACAGATTTAGTAATGGGGTTATTTTGTTTGCCAACTCCAATTACACGCACCTGCTTCCAAGTTTGCCTAGAGCCGATGGCAGTACTGAACTTGTACTCATAATACTTTAATTTCTGATTCTTGATGGCTTTCGTAACATTTTTCCTCCTAATCCTATACTCATTGTAGAGCATTTCCGTTTTTTGTTGCTTCCATTTTCGGTACGCTACGTTACGACTTTCAATTAAGTTTCGTATGTAAGCGTTGAACCAGGGGCGAGTCTGAGTAACGTTTTGCTTCGTTACAAGTGGCACAAATCGGTCAATTTGACTTTCTGATGATACCATGTCACGTGACCCCAATTGACTGTATCGACAGCTACCGAAAGTTGCTCATAATTGATGCGAGTGAAGTCACGATATGAGTATGAATACTTGTCGTGTACAAAATGAAAGTCATAGGAAAGAAAAATTAGATCGTGCTTAGAAAAAATCGGTACTGAAAGTTGGTCGTAGAGAAGTACTTTTGCCTTCACGCTGACGAAGAAAATGTCCAATAGGTTGCTGCTTGTTTGAGTAAAGTGCGTGGGTGTGAAGCAATTAACGGGGAATAGACCAATATTCAGCATGGACATAGAAAAATTTGTGTCGCTGAGTAAATCACAATTAAAATCACCAGTGATAATGATGTTGTTGTAACATAAGGTGATATCTTCTAAAATGTCGATAAATTCACTATAGGCTATGTTCCTATTTGGTCTGTAGATGCAGCCTATAAGAATTTTATCAGTTTTGGATAAGATTTCGAGAAAAAGATATTCAATTAAGTTATTTTTAGGGGATACGCATTTAACTTTGCACGAAAGGCCATTTTTAACAAACATAGCCACCCCACCACCATGGCCAACTCTATCTAAACGAAATAGCTTGTAGCCATTCACACAAAACAAATCATTACTCAAATACGAAGACAGCCAAGTTTTAGATATACACACCACGTCGACATTAGAAGATTCAAATATGTATCTGGATTAGTCAATTTTGTTTGATAGGCTTTGAGCATTCAAATGACAGACTTTTATTCCGTCCCTTTGTTTGCCTAAAATGCGAATCATATTAAATGTATTGTCTCTGGAACTACAGCAATCTTCAAATTTCAGAGACATTAGTACTGAAAGAGCGCACTCCGCCTCTCAAGAGAAACTGCATGGGCAGACGAAGAAGAGTAAGGTTGAAGGCAGATTTTATGTCACATATATAAGGAGACACAGCAGAAAGAGAAGAATCGGGGAGATAGAAAAAAATATAAACATATTTAACATACTTAACATACTTAATTACTAATATTAAAAACATAAGAAACATATACATATATATTGAGTGACACAAATTAACGCTCACGAAACAGTCGCTGCAATCCGACGAAGAACTTCATTGCTGGATACTTGCACTGCATTGCTGTTGGGACGAACTCGTACATAGACATTGCCGCGAATTGAAAATGCTGACATTATTTGTTTTTGCCTCCTCAATTGCATAGCAGACTGCATAATGCCCCGTCTGTGCTTGATGAGGCTCTCATGAATGTCTACTCGCCCGTCAGAGTCGTGCCCGATGTCGCGCAGCAGTATTGGCCTCTGTGCAGATTTGCGAAAGCGCGCAGCTGCCCGAAACAACAAGGAACGATCGGCAGAAGAGCGCAACTTTACTACTACGGGGGGCAGCAGTATTTTTGTTTTTGCTGGGCAGGCGAAATACAGTGCATTTGCATTCAATTGCATAAAATTGCATTGGAATACAATCTGTCGTAATTATTAAAAAGTGGATAATTGCAATAAAATTCAATAAAATTAAGCGTTTTAACTATAAAATATGACGAAATTGTAAAAAATCTCTGTGTGCATGAGCAAAATACATTTCAGGAAAAGAAAAGAAGAGATGTTACTGAAAAATTATGTCTAGAATTGTTGCAGCACAGTCCATATTTTAAAAATTGCAGGTTTTTGTAAATATTTGGCGAAAATATCAACCAGAAAAACAGAAAATACCTGCTTCAAGTCAATTTTTAGACGCCAAATGAATTGAAATATCACGACCGAGTGTGCGAAAATGTAGTCGTCATGTAATCGTTGCATCATGATTGTCACGATGAAGTAACTATGATTGGACGACCAATGTGCAGAAAGCCTTAGCGTTGCAAGAGAGTTGTCACATAAGAATCTGTTAAATGGGTTTTACGTGTAAGCGGTTATCCAACGCATATCACTTAACATGTAGAATTCTGTTGGGTTTTGATTTTTACGTAAAAATGGTATAGCAGTGCAAGTATGCATACCTGGGCTATTATTCCTTTAATAAGTTGTGTGCTTGATGTTGCGTGGTCGTGCAGCTACATGTTGCTGCAACGAAGAGGCTGTCGGGTGTTGCTGTGAGTTGTTGCGTGGCTGGCTGCTTTGGCTTGCGCTGCTGTGGCTTCTTGCATGGCTGGCTGCTTTGGTGGCGGGTATTTGTGTGGGCCAAATTATTCTGGGACATTTGGTCCTCACACTGTTTATGCCACGTGAAGTGACCAGTCAGCAATCCAAAAAGTTGTCTGCTCAATGAGAGCAAAAAATTAGACAGACCTTCTGAGATTGAAGGCAACATGAGTTTTGCCCACCTGCATCCACTCGATGCCTCCCACTCATTGCTGAGCGAAGTATTCACCCAGTTTCTGATGGTGGCTTCGATGGCCGAAGTGGGGAGTGCTATAACTGGTTGCGAATCAAAGAATGCCTGGTCTAAGCCAACTGTGGCCAAATGGTCAATGTCTCATTGCCAGGTACTCCCAGAGTAAAGCAAGCTTACCAACATAATTTATTCGAGACTTGCATTGCCGAACTAGTTGGAAGCACTTATATAGAGGACTGGCCAATGCCTTAAGTGCAGCTTAGCTGTGACTGCAGACACGTAAACTGCTTCCCCTCCACCTATTTTTCACCACGTAGTTCATGACTTTGAGGATTGCAAATATCTCAGCCTGGAAGACCGAAGCATATTCTTCAAGAGAAAACTTCGAAATGACCACAGATCCTGACCCAGAGTCAGTTTTGGAGCCATCGGTGAAGATTCGACAATGTGTGAGTCCGGGCTCAGCAATGGAATCAAACCAGCATTCAGCCTCAGGGAACTCAACATTATAGAATTTCTTCAACAAAGCTAATGGTGGCGTACTATCCTGTAGCTTTGAAAAGACACAAGAGCTCAACACTATATACCAACATCCGTTTCGTTTTAGTCTGCCGGTGGCCTTTAAGGCTTCCCGACGTATGAAGCCACAAAGTGACGCTAAGTGCAGCAGTGCGTCAGGAGCACTATACACAGTGGCGGAAACAGGGGAGGGGCGATGGGGGCGATCGCCCTCCCCCCAGAGCTGGAAAAATTTTCGGTTAAAATATATTAATTCAAACGAGAAATTTGAAAACAAATAAAATAAAACTATAGTTTAAAAAACTAAAACCTCGCTAGTATAATTTCCATTCGTACTGTCATCAGGTATGTAACTTGAGAATAGAAATCGTTGCATCTTTTAGGCGCATCAATATTACATAGTTACATCCCAAGCTAATAAAAGGGAGGTAAAAAAAATTAATCTTCAATCATAATCCCTTTTTAGGCTTGCACAAGATTATTTATAGAATAAGAAAGCATGTAAATCTCTTAAATTAAAAATTACAACAATGGGTATGCAAATACTATGAATTTATAGACCTTGTCATAACTTTACGGCATTTACATTTTGACAAGATTTGACTATTTGTCTTAATATTTTTTAATTTTCATTATTTGTTTATAAAAATATAGTATAATCTTTAACAAAAACCATATAAATCCAAGCTTGAATCTCTGTGCAATGTTCTAAAAAAGCAACACACTTTCGTAAAAATTTCGAACTTTTTAATTCCATTTTTAAGAAATATTTTGAGTAAGCAGTTTTTAGCCCATTCAATTTTAGTGCAAGTTTAAAGTAACTGATTTTTGGCATTTTTGTTGACCATGTTGGGCTACAAAACTGCATACTCAAATGTTTCTAAAGAATCTAATTAAAAAGCTGGAAATTTTTACAAGTTTGTCGATTTCTTTTTTAATTTTGCAAAAAGATTGAAACTTGGATTTATATGGTTTCTGTCAAAAATATACTATACCTTTAAAAACCAATAATTAAAATTAAGAAACTTTCAAATAAATGGTGAAATCTTGCCAATATGTGAGTGTCGTAAAGTTATGATAAGAACTATATGTATGCATGTCGAATCAAACTTTTTGATACTACTTTTCGTCTATTTCCGCGGTGAATGTAGAAAATTTCACATTCAACTGTGTAACCAGAAATTCGCAGGGGGATAACAGCAAAATGCGTAGAAAAAGCGCTTACCGCGTTAGTTACCGATATCGCTAAGGAATTATACTATTTGGACATTGTCCTTCCTCAGAGAGCGGATAGATGAAATTTTCGGGCTAATTATCGTGCATCTAGCGCCGAAGATTATTATCGAAAGGTAATATTTATACCGCTATTGCATAATATTTAGCTCGATCTCCGAGAAAGATTGCCGAAATATACATTACATAAACATTTTTGAGTTGAACTATTACTTCCACACATATAAAATTAGGGAATATAATACGCTACAAAAAGACGCTATCAGTTTGGAAGGAGAGTATAAAGTGTGATCGGAACGATGAACAAATGAGGTAAGCGAAAAGCCATACCTAAAATCAGCAGCAGAAGTTCTGATAAATGGGACGACGAATATGCTTTTCCGTTGTTTAACAAACTTCTCCGCATTCTGACTACACTTCTAGCTAGTAACGCTAGCTAGCTAGTAGACTGATAGGTCTAGCACTTTTACACGTACACTTAGGGCCAGTTTTTCAGTGCACGGTCGTGGTTTAAACTTAGTTTAAACGCCCGAGCTGGCTACTTTAAACTAAGATTAGCCATCAAATGTCAGCCAGCTGTTCATTTTAAATTCAGTTTACGTAATCTAAGTTTAAACTGCCACTGAAACTGGCCCCAGATATTGAAATTGACACTGAACGGATAATACAAAGACTCCCAAAAGGAAAGCGCAAAATTTAGTTTGCTATTTAAATTATTATAATCAAAATTCCGAATAAGTTGTTAAGTTACTTAATTACATCCCTCATTTGACAAACATTATAAGCAAAAAATAAGTACATATTTATGTAATATACACAAATATATACTGCTTTAATAAACCCAGAGAATAACTTTTTATCTTGTGCTTTTTTACAAAACAGTATAATTGTTTTATTACATGGGACTCTGTAAATGGACCTTGCGCCAAATTCACAACATGAAACTTACTTAAAGTAAAATTATATCACAAAACATTTTAATTCGGACTTCATAAAAAATGAGGGTTCAAGCAGGTTGGATGCTTGAAGGTCATATAGCTTCGATTGGTCACTCCGCTGTGAATTAAGTTAGATGCCTGTAATTTAACGTTATTCGACAAGTCGATCCCAATCGCCCCTCCCCAATTAAAATCCTGTATCCGCCACTGACTATACACCACTCAAAAAAATTAATGTTAAATAAAGAGGCTATCAAGCAACCATTTTGGTTCTTTACTATCGAAACCAGATAAATTTTCGTGGATCCCCATTTACAACTCGTGGACTACCATATTTTTTTCACGCCAACGTAGACCCGCGTCGAGTCTCCCGTGGATCCCTGGGGGTCCCCCTGGACCACTTTGGGAATCACTGGTCTAGATCAATGGTGCCAAAACTTTTAAGATAATGGAACCCACAGTAAATACCTTTCATTTTATGGAACTCCTCATCAAATTATCTGCTAAAAATCAAAGGCACTGTAATTTAAAAATGAATAAAAACTTTAACTTTTAATGTGAAGACTGAAATTGTTTCACTGTTGTATTAATTATTGCTTTATAGTTCGGTATTATGTTTGTCGGCCGCTGTGGTGTAGTGGTAAGCAGTGCGCGCTTCCACTCCGCAACGCCTGGGTTCAAGCCCTGCTCAAAGCAACATCGCAAAATATATAGAAAAAGGTTTTTTCTTAACAGCGGTCGTCCCTCGGCAGGCAATGGCAAACCTCCGAGTGTATTTGTGCCATGAAAAGCAGCTTCTCATAAAAATACAATCGCCGTTCGTAGTCGGCGTAAAACTGTAGGTCCCTCCGCTTTGTGTGACAACATCAAGGCGCACGCTACAAATAGGAGGAGAAGCTCGCCCAAACACTAACATATGTGTAAGCGCCACTCTATTATTATATTATTATTATGTTTGAAAGCTGTATGCGCATTTCTGGGGTAGCATCCAATATCGACCTGAATTTGTTTTTTATATAAGTTTACGCTGAAAACCCTGTTTCAACAACGATACATTGTGACAGAAGGAAGCAAAGTTAGGATAACCTTTTTAGGTACAGAGACACAGACTCAATTGTGTGTTTCAATGTTGAAGAACTCTGAAGATCTATAAATTTTTCGTAAATGGATCTTGTAGTCAATCGATCCGAAAAATAATGTGACAATGATTTCAGGAGATTTACAAAGTGCCCAGTTATGACATTTAACATTCCATTTAGTAACTCATCGCGTTTCTTGTAGAAAGTTGTATAAAAGTGGAAAATATTCAATGCTTTTCGTTTCCATACAGGTAATCCAGAAATTTATTATCTTTTAAATGGATTTTTTCTATATTTTTTGCGATATTGCTTTGACCAGGGCTCAAACCCAGGGCATTGGGCTTTTAAAGCTGTGTGGCCTTTTTTTTTTTGCTTTACATGTCTCTGGAGAACCCAACACTAAAAAGACAAAATAAAAGCGGTTTACACACAGGTAAAATTTGAAAATTCAAAATGGCGCCAGAAACCCAAAAAACACAAACACAACCGCTTTTGCTTTGCCCTTTCCAGAGGCACAAAAGTTGTAAAGCAAAATCTAACCTACAGTTAGTTAGACGCAATATTGAATTTTTCAAAAGACCACACAGCTTTCAATGGGGGCATCTAGATAATGATTTGAAGACTTTCATCTTTGTAATCCATCCCATAGAATTTTGGCCACCGTACTAGCCGGGTTGAGATACAACGCTCATTATATATACAGCACACCTTACGATTCGCCTAGCAGATACTTTTGCACATCGAAACCGTTTTTAACCGGCTTCACGAAAAGGAGAAGGTTATCAATTCGTCGGAATATTTTTTTTTTATGTATGCATAACTTTGGACCACGTCAACCGATTTCGATAATTCTTTTTCTATCGGAAAGGTACACTCAGAAAAAAGCATTTCCTTAAATCAAGAAAACCGTATCCTTATTTTCGAGTTACTGTTTTTTCCTTAATGTTACGAAAAATTTACTCAATTTCAGAAATTTTTCCTTAATTTAAAAATAGGGCGTCATTAATTTGAATAAGTAAATTTACTCAATATAAGTAATAATTTCCTTAAATAATTTTGAATTTTGTCAGTGCTGTTAAGGCAAAGTTAATTGCTTTCCTGGCAAATGTCGGCTGTGGCGTCACGTTAAGACCACTGCTTCTGGTTCAGAGATCGCAGGTTCGAATCCGGTTGGAGGTGGTTAGGGTAAGGTAAGTCAATTATTTCAATTTAAATATAAATTACAAATTGTAAAATTAATTTCATATATGGAAAAACCTCAATACTCAAATAACATAAAAAATAAATTAGATAAATTTGTTTTTTAAATACAATTTAAAAAATTACAATTAAAAAATAAATAATAAATAAAAACCTTGCATCTCTCAACTAGCACTCCAGAGCTTTGCTCTGTCGGCCATTGCCACTGTTTGAGCGCCGCGAGCAAACTGACATACTTATGCCTTTCACGGGGGATGAAATGGCAAGTAAATTTTTCTAAAAACTAAGGAAATGTGTTTTCCTTAAACTGAGTCAAATCGTTTATTCATTTTAGCAGCCATGTCATTGGAGCCATTTCAAGGTAACATTTCCTTAGAATAATATACTTTTTTCCTAGCATTAAGGAATTTTTTTTCTGAGTGTAGTGTCTCCGAGGTGGTCCCGTACTAATTTGGTTTAGATCCGATCATTGGATCATGAAGAAATTAACGGTACACATTAATTTTTTTTATGAGAATTGAAGGCGGCTATTTTTTTGCTTAAAAATTACTTGTTTGTACTTTTAAATGTGATTCACGTCAAATGTCCCAGGCGCGCTGAGCGGTGCAAAACAAGGTACTTTTCAACTAGCTTTTCTTTTCTCCGGTTATAGAGCGTTTTAGAACGCGCTAAACAAGTTGCGGCGTTCCGTCGCGTAATTTGGCTCCGTTTGCTTGCACGAATTAAAACATCAATCTGTGATAGCAAATTTTAACAAAATTGTCATTTAAACTCGCTATATCTCTGTCATTTGTGTATCGGTCTATTTGAAATTTTCACACAATAAACTACAAACTATTCTTAGAATTCCTAGAATAGTTTAACTACACTTCTTAATACTCAGTACAAACAAAACTACAGTTTTTTAAATTTTTTTATGAGAATTGGGAGGGTGGTTTTTTCCAAATGCAAAATTTGTGTTATGAAGTTTGAAAAAATTTTTTTGTTTTAAAACAGTATTGTAGATGATTATCTAAGGAAAAGTTTTTGCGAAAGTTTCCACATTAAGCAGTTGCAAAGTTATAACAATATTACTATGACCCGCACGGCTAGCAGATAAGCGCGCTCTAATAGGCTTTATATGTAACTCGGAAAAATAAAAAAGTCCCTTTTTTCACAATTGACGTGAATTGCCCCATGTATGAACCAAATCATATTTTAATTAACATTTTTTTACATTTTCAAAAATATATGAAAATATTATATGCTGGGCTGAAGGCTGCCAGGACGTGGTTTTCATACTTAACATGCTGTGAATAATTACTAAACAAAATTTTAGCCTTACCGGAAAATTGAATACTTAGCTATCGATTTAAACAAAAAAGTGTATGTTATTTCATCAGAAATGGAAGTTCATAGTTTTGATGAACATTACCAAGCTTTTCTTACTAAAAAAAATAATAAAGTACTTGCTGTAAACGAAATTAAAGATTTTATAAGTTTTCCTGTAAATATTCATACAATGCTTAATGGCTCATCTTATATAAATACGACTAAAACCATTGTATCTTTTACAAATACATACTCATATCTATTATTAAAAAAATTACAATAGAATTTTTCTATTATATGAATATAAACTTTTTATAAATAAAAAAAATTAGAACTCTATTTAACTGCATTTTGTTCTTTTAACAGACATTACTGTAGTTTAGGAAACAAAAGATTAAACTGTTATTTCAACAGCATTCGTAGGTGTTCTAAAGCCAACAGGGTATCTGTTGTTATCAACAGCGAAAACTCTTATTTCCAAGGTGACAGAAATCTTCTTTATTTTAACACAAAATACTGGCGTTTTTAAGACAACAGAAATCACTGTTGTTCAAGCAGTCTAAAGTTTCACCTACAAAGTGACGGAAATGTGTTGGTTTAACAGGGTCCTGTTAATATGAAAAAACAGCTTTCTTTGGTTTTCACTGCTAAATACTGTTATTTTTGGGTTAACAGTTTTAATGCAGTTGAATTAACAGTTTTGAATCATGGATAAGAATTGACCGAGATTTTGGTTAAATCAACCCATATTTGGTTGATATTACCAGCTTTTTTTCTGTGTGTACATAAAAAAAATGTTCCGACAAATTGATATGCTTTTCCTTTTTATGAAGTCGTATAAAAATTGAATGGTAATTTTGCTCCAATTTGCGTTTTTTTGTTAAATAAACTAGCGCAAATACTCTCAATTACAGTTACGGCTAGATGCAATATCCAAGACCCCTTCATTTTTGGTACTAGGCGGAAATTCAAATTGGATAAAAATTTTCTGGATTTTCTAATGCAATGTTATATGCATCAATTCCGAAAAAATAGAATGTCGATTCTCGATTTTATGGGATCGATTCACGGATCGAATCGGAACTAAAAAATCTACAAAAAATCGCATCGGAAGGGCTCAATTAATCAATCTTCGATATAATCGTTTTAAAAACGACATCTCTAGTTTAGATCCGATCATTTGGTTATGAATAAATTAACGGTATCTACTATTAAATTTTTATATGACAATTGAAGTTTTTAACCGACTTCTAAACGAGTAATTTTTAAGCAAAAAACACAAGGTTATCATTTCGTCGGAATATATATATATTTTTTTATGTATGTTAACGTATAATTGTGGACCATGTTAATCGCTTTGTATAATTCTTTGTTTAAAGGAAAGTAGTTACCTCAAAGGTGGTCCCATACTAATTTGGTTTAGATCCGATTATTGGATCTTGAAGAAATTAACCGTAATCCTAAAATGTTATATGGGAATTAAGTCGGTTTTGTTTTTCGCTTAAAAATTACTTGTTTTTTTTTAATTTTCGTAAAAAATGTAGTAGAAGTGGAAAAAATAATAAAAATTGGTGCAAATTTCAGATTTATTTCAAAAAATTTACCCATATTTAAAATTTGCTCACAAAACTTATTATTTTTAACCGACTTCAAAAAAAGGAGAAGGTCGTCGGAATATTTTTTTATATATGTTACCGCATAACTTTGGACCACGTCAACCGATTTCTATTATTCTTTTTCTATCGAAAAGGTGGTCCTATACTTATTTGATTTAGAACCGATCATTGGATCATGAAGAAATTAACGATAATCTTAAAATTCTATATGAGAATTGAAGTCGGTTTTGTTTTTTGCTTAAAAGTTACTTGTTTATTTAAATTTTTGTTTATATTTCACGTCGCCCATGACACTTTAGATACCAGAAACAACAACAAAATATACGTAAATGTTCTTTTCGTTCTAATGTTTGATAAAAAATCAACGGGACTTTTTAGCAAAAATATAACTTACACTTTATTATACTCAATTTTAATGAGCTATAAAACTGCATACTCAATAAAATCAAAAAAAGCATAATAAAAAGTTGAAAATTTAGCTGGAAATTAGCAGTATTTTTAAAATAACATAACATTTGCAAAAAGTTTGAAATAGGAATTATGGGTTATATGGGTTTTGTTAGATAACAATATGCGACAGTCAAAATCGGGATGGGATGAAACCAACGGGAAATGTTATATCGGTCAAAAACAAGTTATACGTGGCCCGGCGTTTCGCTGGGTCACGTCTAGGAAT
>NW_016157505.1:243416-255497 GCF_001687245.7 Rhagoletis zephyria
GTGCAGGTCATTATACTGTGAGACAAATGGTAGGGGTCAGTGATCGGGAAGAGTTCAAACTACCGGGGAAAGTTATATCGGTAAAAAAGAAGTTATACGTGTCCCGGCGTTTCGCTGGGTCACGTCTAGGAATCGAGATATATCGATTTGAAGTTAGTAACTATCATATAGGGGAAATTGTCACCTTTGGTGGTCTTTTTTTTACATAACTCGAGAACCACTAGTCCGGTTTTGCTCAAACAAATTTAAAAAAATTAAAAATTACAGTTCCTTTAATCTGTTCATTTAACGTTTTTCTATATAATCAACAGTTTTGCCGGTAAAAATAAATGTATGAAGAAAAAAAAATTTTTTGTCTGAAATATTAATTTTTTTTTTTAAATTCATAAAAAATCCAAAGTCACATAACCTTTAAGCAAAATGAGACATAGATCATGAAAATCGATGGACGCGTTTCGCTTTTATTCACAATTAAGTGAAGGTATCTCATTTTGACAAGAATATTGATTTTATGTTTCAATGAATTTGGATAATATTTATTATATATTATTTATTATTAACACGTAAAATTAAAAATTACTACAGGTAATTATTAGGTTATTGCATAGATACATAGGTTATAAAAATCGATGAACGCAAAAATAATTTTTTTTTCTTCATACATTTATTTTTACCGGCAAAACTGTTAAGTATATAGAAAAACGTTATATTATTATTTTTTTTGTATTTTTGTATATTTGTTGTAACAGATAAAATAAACACTACCCCTGAGGATGCTAAAAAAGTTTTAGCGAAACGTCGGGTGAAAAGTGGGATAAAGTAGTTTTATTCGCACAAGAACTGAAAAGATCAGACTAGCCTACAAACATAAAATAAAATAAATTTGAACTGATCGGACAAAAAAGACAAAGGAATTGTAATTTTTAATTTTTTTAAATTTGTTTGAGCAAAATCGGACTAGTGGTTTTCGAGTTATGTCAAAAAAAGACCACCAAAGGTGACAATTTCCCCTATATGATAGTTACTAACTTCAAATCGATATATCTCGGTTCTTGTGCGAATAAAACTACTTTATTCCACTTTTCACCCGACGTTTCGCTAAAACTTTTTTAGCATCCTCAGGGGTAGTGTTTATTTTATCTGTTACAACAAATATACAAAAATACAAAAAAAATAATAATATAACGTTTTTCTGTATACTTAACAGTTTTGCCGGTAAAAATAAATGTATGAAGAAAAAAAAATTATTTTTGCGTTCATCGATTTTTATAACCTATGTATCTATGCAATAACCTAATAATTACCTGTAATAATTTTTAATTTTACGTGTTAATAATAAATAATATATAATAAATATTATCCAAATTCATTGAAACATAAAATCAATATTCTTGTCAAAATGAGATACCTTCACTTAATTGTGAATAAAAGCGAAACGCGTCCATCGATTTTCATGATCTATGTCTCATTTTGCTTAAAGGTTATGTGACTTTGGATTTTTTATGAATTTAAAAAAAAAAATTAATATTTCAGACAAAAAATTTTTTTTTCTTCATACATTTATTTTTACCGGCAAAACTGTTGATTATATAGAAAAACGTTAAATGAACAGATTAAAGGAACTGTAATTTTTAATTTTTTTAAATTTGTTTGAGCAAAACCGGACTAGTGGTTCTCGAGTTATGTAAAAAAAAGACCACCAAAGGTGACAATTTCCCCTATATGATAGTTACTAACTTCAAATCGATATATCTCGATTCCTAGACGTGACCCAGCGAAACGCCGGGACACGTATAACTTCTTTTTTACCGATATAACTTTCCCCGGTAGTTTGAACTCTTCCCGATCACTGACCCCTACCATTTGTCTCACAGTATAATGACCTGCACTTTTATAAAAATGTAATAAATATAAAATAAACAAAATAAATATAGTCAAAACCGGTAAAAACAAGGCGTTTCTATTATTTTGGCCATAGGTGTAAGTGGCAGCAACAAAATCAACATGAATCAGCTGTTTCTCAAATTCTGGCCACGAAATGTGGCTTTTTGGGTTCCCGAGCTTCCGTACATTTTACCAATTTTGAGAGCAATTTTTTCGCTTCTCTTTAATTATTGAGCCCGGTGTGTGATGTACGGGAAAGAACCTTTTCTCTATCTGTGCCATGGATGCCAACTCTTTTAAGGTTCATTACCCAAATTTCTGAAAAAATCCACTATTTTCAATGGTATTCCTCGAAAATAACTTTTACTATTTAAGGCACTTCATTCTCATTTTTTTTAAAAAAAAGAAATATCATTAATTAGAATGAGACAAGGACAGCCTTTTTAATAACATATAAAACTAATACTTCTGACTATATTTCGTACAGCATATCTGTTATATACATATATTTATCGGGCATAGATGGATTATTCCTTAGAATCATATATTCCTTTATGAAATTTTTGTAATTGTCTACAAGCCGCACTAAAATCAAGAGGTTTTATTTTTACAAGCTTTTATTTAACTTCAGTTGTATGTAAGTATGTATGTAAGACCTGGAATTTTGCAATCAATATTTAAAAAACTTCTCGATAAGCTACAGACTTGAAACTTCACACTTAGCTCAGAACCCGATGACAATGCAATATGAAAAGCGAATTAATCCGCTAGGTGGCGCAGGAGTCGAGAGGTTGTTTAATAAACCTCTGGACTTCGTCCGTCAGTTCGTAGAGATGTCTCCTGGCGTGCCTTGGCGAGGGCTCTTCTGCAAGCAGCTGTTTGCTGGGATGACCGCGTCTGTGGCTCCCCACAAGGAACTGTTTGCAGAGCATTGTATTGTGCTCCTTTACTGGGAGCATCTGGGCCTCGTCGTGTAGGTGGTGTTGGGGCGTCATCAGGAGGCATCCGGTCGCTGTTCGTAGTTGTCATCCACTGCGTCCCAGGCGACCACACGGGCGCTGCATAGTTTAGAACCGGCCGGCCAATTGCCTTATATGTTACCAACAACGTTTCTTTATCTTTGCCCCAAGTGCTGCCGGCCAGCGACTTGAGGACATTGTTGCGGCTCTGTACTTTGTTGACAATTGCGGTTGTATGCGCCGAGAAGCAGAGCAGACTGTCGAAGGTAACTCCGAGGATTTTCGGGTTTTCACCGTCGGTATTGTTACGCCATCAACGTGAATACCTAGGTGCAGTCTGACCTCCTTCGTCCAGGTGGTGAATAAGGTTGCCGAGGATTTCGCAGGAGATAGGGCAAGGCTCCTTGCAGTGAAGAAGCGAGAAATTTCGGCGAGATAATCGTTTACTTTCGAGCACAAGTCATCAATTCCATTCCCAGACGCCATGATCGAACAATCGTCAGCATAAGAGACAATATTGACACCCTCTGGTGGTTGAGGAAGTTTTGAGATGTAATAATTAAACAGTAGTGGGGACAGGACACCACCCTGTGCTACCCCCTGTTTAATTTTACGTGGCTTGCTGGTTTTGTCTCTGATAATTACTGACGAGTGTCGACCACTCAGGTAATTCGCCGACCACCGTTTGAGTCCCTGTGGGAGTGAGGAGGCCTCTATATCTTCTAGTAGCGTTGAATGACTGNTCTCCTGGCGTGCCTTGGCGAGGGCTCTTCTGCAAGCAGCTGTTTGCTGGGATGACCGCGTCTGTGGCTCCCCACAAGGAACTGTTTGCAGAGCATTGTATTGTGCTCCTTTACTGGGAGCATCTGGGCCTCGTCGTGTAGGTGGTGTTGGGGCGTCATCAGGAGGCATCCGGTCGCTGTTCGTAGTTGTCATCCACTGCGTCCCAGGCGACCACACGGGCGCTGCATAGTTTAGAACCGGCCGGCCAATTGCCTTATATGTTACCAACAACGTTTCTTTATCTTTGCCCCAAGTGCTGCCGGCCAGCGACTTGAGGACATTGTTGCGGCTCTGTACTTTGTTGACAATTGCGGTTGTATGCGCCGAGAAGCAGAGCAGACTGTCGAAGGTAACTCCGAGGATTTTCGGGTTTTCACCGTCGGTATTGTTACGCCATCAACGTGAATACCTAGGTGCAGTCTGACCTCCTTCGTCCAGGTGGTGAATAAGGTTGCCGAGGATTTCGCAGGAGATAGGGCAAGGCTCCTTGCAGTGAAGAAGCGAGAAATTTCGGCGAGATAATCGTTTACTTTCGAGCACAAGTCATCAATTCCATTCCCAGACGCCATGATCGAACAATCGTCAGCATAAGAGACAATATTGACACCCTCTGGTGGTTGAGGAAGTTTTGAGATGTAATAATTAAACAGTAGTGGGGACAGGACACCACCCTGTGCTACCCCCTGTTTAATTTTACGTGGCTTGCTGGTTTTGTCTCTGATAATTACTGACGAGTGTCGACCACTCAGGTAATTCGCCGACCACCGTTTGAGTCCCTGTGGGAGTGAGGAGGCCTCTATATCTTCTAGTAGCGTTGAATGACTGACAGTGTCGAACGCCTTGGAGAGGTCCAACGCTACTAGAAGAGTTCTCCCACAGGGGCGGTTTCGGTTAAGGCCACGAGTTATCTTAGTGTTTATGGCGTTAAGTGCTGTTGTTGTGCTATGCACTTTACGGAACCCATGCTGATGCTTCCCTGGGGTCAGGTGGTTCGTAAAATACGGGAGTAGCAGGGCCTCGAGTGTCCCCGCTACCGGGGAAAGGAGGGTTATCGGGCGATAAGACTCTCCTTTGTTGGCTGGTTTCCCCGGTTTGAGCTGCGGGACCCCTTTCCCCATTTTCCAGATGTCTGGAATGACGAGAGTGGCCATAGACAGGTTGAGGACCTCCGTTAGGTATGCTTCTCCCACAGGACCCAAATTTTTCAGCATCAACATGCATATTCCGTCGGGTCCAATGGCTTCGGAGGCTTTCGCCTTCCCGATGGCTACCTTTACCTCACCGCTGGTGAAAACAAGAGGCGCACTGGGTTTTGGCATTTTGTGCAGCCTTCTGGTCACTCGACGTTTGGCTTTATCCACTGGAGGATGCAGAATTAACTGCCGGCTAAAATAGCTCGCGCATCGCTCCGGGTCCGACGAAGCGTGGTCACCAAAGTCTATTTCGCCTTTGTCGTTACGCTTCGTCGGGTTGGACAATGACGTCACGGTTGACCAAAGCTTGCTCACACCAGAAACGAAGTTGCAGGTCTTCAAATGCTCTTCCCATTTCTTCCGCTTATGTACGTTCACAAGCTGCCCAATCTCCGAATTAAGATCCCTGATACGTGGATTTCCGGGATCGGCCTGACGAAGGTTGTTGTTGTTGTTTTTGTTGTAGCAGCATAAAAATTCCCCAAAGACTTTTTGGGGAGTGTTGCTGGAGTGACAGTCCTGGGCCAGATATAAATCTGGGTCGTTCCGGTTACGTAGACCCGACTGTCGTGGGAACGGTTGTCGCGCTCATCGGCTAGAACAGCCGCTTCAGCAGGAAAGTTCGGACGTGGATCCTTAATACATCCTGCTGGGATGAAGCGAGCTGCAGCAGCAGTGACAACCCTGCGGAATTTACGTTCACCTACGTGAACGTCGGTTGGTATGGGCAGTGCAGTGAAGGCGCGTTCAGTAACATCCGCGAAGCCTTTCCAGTCAGCTTTGGAAAAGTTGACATAGGTCCGGTGATCCACGGAAGCAAAGTCGGCAGGTTTATCAATCGAGATGACTATGGGCAGATGGTCTGATGCTAGGGTCAGCATAGGTCGCCATGATACGCTGTTTATCAGACCAGCGCTGACAATTGTTAGATCTGGCGAGCTGCAGCATCTGCCCATAATACTGCACGGTGTGGTGCGTGATGAACGCTAAACCTCCACCATTGTCTCGCTCGCGATCTCGACGGTGCACGTTGTATCCGGCGCAATTCAACAGGGTTGAATTGCCGTGCAACTTCGTCTCTTGGACCGCAGTTATTAATATTCCATGCCTTCCCATAAAGACAGTTATCTCCTCGATCTTGCTCTGGAGTCCGTTACAGTTAAATTGTAGCACCTTTGTGTGCCTTGGGAGACCGATTGTGATGTGTGGTGTTAAAGAGTTGTGTTGCCTGCCGGCTCCCTGCTGTACGTGCTGCAAAAGGGGGTGCTGCCTTGTGGTGGTGGTTGGCGGCGTCGCGGGGGAGGGATGCGACTGGGCAGCACAGCAGGGGCCCACATAGTACGTCGTCCAATCTCGCGTGTTACGAAGTCCTGAGCATGCCCTAAAGTGGCACCAGCCGAGGCAGGAGTTGCACTTGACTGATGTCACGTTACGGTATATTCTGGACTGACAAACAGAGCAGATTGTCGGAGGGGCTAGGAGTTGCCGGCGGCGGTGTGTGGGTGCTATTGTGTTTGTTTGTGTGTCTATTGTTGTGTTGTGTTGGGGTGTGGGTGTGTTGATTGTNCATGGGGCCACGAACAACGTGTACGTAGGCCCGAGCAGTTACGGAGGTGACTCCACCCGTCACAGGCATTGCACCTGACCGAGGTGGAGTTTGTATGCAGTCGTCTCTGGCATACGCAGCAGGTGTAAATTTCTGGCCCTGGGTTAGACTCTATACCAGCCCTGAGCAGAGGGGTACGGAGCAGATGTAGCCCTAGAATCGAGCAACGTTTGTTGGATTTCGCCGCTTATACGGGGTTAGATCGCCGAAACAACAGTCTGCGTAAAAGGTGTTCAGCCCTTCTTCTACGGTAACACAGAAAGGAGAAATCTTAGTGGGGGTTATAGTCCCCAAGCGCGACCGAAGGCCGCCTACGCAGAAATATGTTCTCTGCGAAAGGTGTTTAGACTCTCTTCTTCGCGCGATTTCTTATTACAAATTTTCGCCAAGGGCGCTGGATTTTTTGGTAATAAAACCCAATATTTCATAAACCTAAAAATTTAAGTAAAAAATTCTGCAATATTACTTTTGACATTATTTAAACGTCTGGCAGCACCAACCTCGTTGTTCAATTGCAGCCCCTGCATTTTTACTACTTTTATAAATCTTTTATCGTGGTTAAATTAACAAAAATATGATATAACTTAAAAGAAAATAGTGATGTGCAGTAAAAGTGTTTACAATTAAGTCACATTTACCTATTTGAAGCACTTTTGGATGAAGAAATCGATGAATTTTGCATCAACATACTTAACAAGTAATTTTTAAGCAAAAAACACAACCGACTTCAATTCTCATATAAAAATATGGTTATGGTGCAGTTCATGGTCCCCACCGAAAATTGATGCAAAATAATCGAAAGGGGTATCAAACGACCCGTATTACTACCAGTATTAAGAATCCGAAGTCGGAAACTTATTTTTTTACACCATTCAAAAGCTATTTGCAAAAAACTGTTTCATTTAGCACAACTTTGCTAGTACTGAAATCACATTAATAAATGCACGACATGAGTACATATTAATATCTCGATGTTCTGCATGGTTTATTTTACCCGAATTTGTAACAAAAAACCACGAAAATTAATGATTTAATGATGTATTATACTGAAAACAACGAATGTAAAGCCGGCGTCTTCTTTTTATTCCGCCAGTTGTAATAAAAACATGGAGGTGCTTGGTGTTGCCAGTTCATTAATAAAAGAAAAGGTTTAAAGCAGGGATGCCAACAAAAAACATGCAAGATTTTGCTTTTTACGTTATCTCGACTGACCAATCCTGGCGATTGTTTTTACAGTATTACTTTATAATTTATTTTAACGAATTCTCTGTGACTTGTGCGAAATCACATTAATGCTGGAATATATTTGCAAAAACAATGCGGTATTTTGGTGCGCCAAATGATTATTTTATCAGTAACCATAATAGACATCACTGGGGCGGCAGCCCCATGTTTACCACAGAAAGGGAATTCTAGTTACCTCATCCTTTCCCAAAGCGGTAGCCCCAGTTGGTGCACACTAAAAGGAGAATTCTATTTGGTAAGGGTTATAATCCTAAAGCGCTTCCGAAGGCCGCCTACGCAGAAAGGAATTCTACGCAAAAACACTGTGGACGCAAGTAAAAATAGACATACGCATATCAAACGAAAGGGAAATTAATTTTCTTTTTACCAAAAGAACGACAACACTATCTAATAAGGCTAGTTTGGAAAAAAAGCAGTTTAAATGGAATTTTTTCATATCGATGGCTGAGTGGAAGATCGACCTATCTCGGCAGCCAGTTCGAAAACGCTCTATCTCAAAAAACTTTTCAAGAACGCCCTATTTCAGAATTTAATTGAAAAACACCCTATCTCAAACTTCGGTTCAAAAACGCCCTAACTCACTTCAAAATGTATTGAAAACATGCTGATATAGGGCGTTGTGGAATCGGCAGCTGAGATAGGGCGTTTTTGAAACGATTTCTGAAATAGGGCGTTCTTGAAAAGTTTTTTGAGATGGAATGTTTTCGAACTGGCTGCCGAGATAGGTCGATCTTCCACTCAGCCATCGATAATTTTTTATAAAAACCAATTTTTATCAGAAGTTAGAGATGCAGGGCACAAGGAATGCAGACCAAAAGAAAGGTGTATTAATTTCCCTTAAAGCTATATATTAACTTTTACAAACGCTTTGCTAGTTTTTGAGATATTACGGTTTTTCAAAAAGCAAATTTCGATCTTTGACATTCAATATCTCGCTTAATTTCAATTTCTGCAAGTAAATTTTAGTACCGTTATAATCAGCTCAAAAAGCTCCATCGACTCCTATTTTTAGTTTTTTTCTAGCGAAACGGTGGGTATTCTTTACTTGTTCCGAATTACATAACGATTTGTGAAGGGGTGCATTCGTATATACCGAAAATATAAACGCAATCTAAATTTAATTACATTTCTTTATTTGTAAAATACTTAAAATCTTTTACATTTATTGTTATTGCCATCTGTAAATAAAACCTTTTCTAATAGTAATATATTGGCAACACCAAGCACATCCATGTTTTTATTAGTCCCCTTTCAGACACGTCAAGTCTTGAAAGCACTTTTTATCGCATTCTCTTTTGTGTTTTCGCTTTGCTTCAACACGCATCAAGTTTTATTGAATTCAACTACTTGGTTCTTTAAACGGGAAGCAACGAAAAGATCAAAAGAGAACAAGAAAACTTGAAACGAATTGACGGTACGGAGGTATCTGTACTCTTCCCCTCTCTTCCCACCTCCTTCACCAACGAACGAGCAGACTTGAAAGCAAGACTTGACGTGTCTGAAAGGGGACTTACAACTAGCGGAATAAAAAGGAGACGCCGAGTTTACATTCGTTGTTTTCAGTATAATACATCATTAAATCATTAATTTTCGTGGTTTTTTGTTACAAATTCGGGTAAAATAAACTATGCAGAACATCGAGATATTAATATGTACTCATCTCGTGCATTTATTAATGTGATTACAGTACTAACAAAGTTGTGGTAAATTAAACAGTTTTTTGCAAATAACTTTTGAACGGTGTAAAAAAAATAAGTTTCCGACTTCGGATTCTTAATACTGGCAGTAATACGGGTCGTTTGATACCCCTTTCGATTATTTTGCATCAATTTTCGATGGGGACCATGAAGTGCACAATTACCAAAAATATATATATACTAGGGATGCCAACCCGGGATTTTTGACGTCCCGGAAATTTTGAAATATCGAATTGATAGTAAGAATTTGTTTATAAATTTTGAAGTATGATTTTTGTAAAATGCCGTTTTGACTGCAATTAACAAAAAGCTTGAAGCTGTACTTTTAAATTGCAGTCTGAGCCTTTTTTGAAGAAGATTTCAATGAATTTACTCATAGCGTCGCTAATGTAAACGAAACAGAGAGTTTTAAGGAAAAGTTAGATAATTTTTTAGATCAATCTACTCAAAACATCCTCAAATCGAAAAAAGAGAAACGTGCTGGTAAAAGAAGTTCAAATATTTTGTAATGGAGGAGATAGGGGTCATTATATTCAAATGGATTATGTCTACCTTTTGGCAGTTCAGCCTAAAAGTGTTGATGCCGAAATATGTTTTTCATCAGTAGGTTTTGTATGTAAAAACTGCAGATCAAGCTTAGAAAACTCCGCTTTGAATGCTTTGCTGCTCTTATGAAAACATTTTAAGTGCAATAATAACAACAACAGAAAAAAGGGGTGTGTGTTTTTAACCAGACCCACCTACCAACGTTCCCCATTCCCACGACAGCCGGTTCTACGTACCGGAATGACTCGGGTTTCACCCGACCAAGGGCTGTTGTTTCGGCGATCTAACCCCGTTTAGGTCGGCGAAGTGTCTCAGAAGTTGTCCGTCCATAGGGCAACATTCACTACGCATTCTCCTACTCAGGGCTGGCATCGAGTCAAACCCTGGGCCAGAAATATACACCTGCTGTGTATGCCGGAGACGTTTACACCACAACTCCACCTCAGTCAAGTGTAATGCCTGCGAGGGGTGGAGTCACCTCAGGGTCTGCTCGGGACTACGGACGCACAGACAGTGGACCACGTCGTACGTGGCCCCCTGTTGCTCAAATAGAGCAGCCTCCACGGCAACCCATAGTCCGCCCGTGCAGCCCCACACACTCACACAGCAACCACACACAGTCGCCACAACACAACAACATACCACAGCCACCACAGACCACATAACACACACAACCGCACCACCACCCACACGCCGCGGCCAACAACTCTTGGTTCCCCCTACAATCTGCACGGTATGTCAGACCAGAATATTCCGTAATGTGACATCAGTCAAGTGCAACACCTGCCTTGGCTGGTGCCACTTTAGGGCATGTTCAGGTCTGCGCACCACGCGAGATTGGACGGGGAACTTCGAGGGCCCGTGTTGCGCTGCTCGGCCGCTAACATCAATTGCGACGCCCCCCACTACCACCACAGGGCGGCAACCACCCCAGCAGCACACACAGCCAACGGCGGCAAGAACATACACTTCACTCACACCCCACATCACAACACGTCTCCCGAACCACATGAAGCTCCTCCAATTCAACTGTAACGGGCTACAGAGCAAGATTGAGGAGATAACCGCCTTTATGTGTCGGCATGGTATATTAATAGCTGCGGTCCAAGAGACGAAGTTGCACAGCAATTCAACTTTGTTGAATTGTGCCGGGTACAACGTGCACCGTCGAGATCGCGAGCGAGATAATGGTGGTGGCTTAGCGTTCATCACGCACCACACCGTGCAGTATCGTCTTATTGAAGCAGACATCGACCGCAGGGATACCACCCTAGAATGTCAGGGCATCGCTATCCGGTCAGGCGATGTCGAGCTCGAAATATTTAATATATACATACCCCCTGTCACCTGCTGCCCGGCAGGATATCACCCTGATATAGGTGCGCTCCTCAGAGGTGAAAACCGTATGGTAGTAGGTGACTTTAATGCGCACCACGATCTTTGGCACTCAAGCCTGTCAAACGATCGTAGGGGAACAGACTTGGCTGAGCAGATAGACGATTCGACATTCTGCACAATGAACGACGACGCACCCACCAGGATTATGGGTAACTGCAGTAGCTCGCCAGACATCACAATAGTCAGCGCTGGTCTGATAAACAGCATAACGTGGCGACCTATGCTGACTCTAGCATCAGACCATCTACCCATAGTCATCTCGATAGATAAACCAACCGACTTTGCCTCCGCCAAACACCGGACCTATGTCAACTTTTCTAAAGCTGACTGGAAAGGTTACGCGGAGTTTACTGAAAACACCTTCACATCGCTCCCCACACCAACCGACGTCCCCTCGGTGAACGTAAGTTCCGCAGGGCTATCACTGCTGCTGCAGCCCGCTTCATACCGGCAGGGTGCATATCGGACCCACGTCCAAACTTCCCTGCCGAAGCGGCTGTTTTAGCAAATGAGCGTGATAGCCTTCGTCAGGCCGATCCCGGAGATCCCCGTATCAGGGATCTCAACGCGGAGATTCGGCAACTTGTAAACGTACATAAGCGGAAGAAGTGGGAGGAGCATCTGAAGACTTGCAACTTCACCTCTGGTGTGAGCAAGCTTTGGTCAACCGTGAGGTCATTGTCTAATCCGACGAAGCACGACGACAGAGTCGAAATTTCCTTCGGCGACCATGCTTCGTCGGACCCGGAGCGATGCGCGAGCTATTTTAG
>NW_016157505.1:255522-256876 GCF_001687245.7 Rhagoletis zephyria
AGCGTAGAGTGCAAAGTTGCTAAGTCCCAATTTAAAAATTGTACAGGAGAGGAAAAAACTTCGTATAGCCATTTTCTTCAAGTATTTCGCAAAACTTTGAATACAACATTTTGCCTGTTTAAAGCAAAGCAAAACTCCATACGAATCAGAGGGATTCGATCTTTATTAAAAGATTTCGAACTTTTTTGGCCTTATCGAATTTTCGGAGCTTTTTTCGGACTTAGCTAATTTTTCTTTCATTGAATATAAACGAGAAAACATAAAACAACGACCTTTACCCTTTTCGAAACGATGCAATATTAATTTATCTAGCCTCCTATATCAAAATATGATTTTTCATTAAAAGTGAAGTTAGCAACTTTTCACTCTATGCTAGCGATATATGAGTTTAACAATTAGTTTATCGTACATTTTAAATAGTTTTATTTCATGGTATGTTTAAATGCTTTCAGATATTGAATTTTTACTCATATTCATAAAATTTATTACTCAATTTGGATCCCGGGATAAATCCCGGGATCCCGGGATTACCTAAAAAATATCCCGAAATCCCGGGATCCCAATTTTCCTGATATTTTGGCATCCCTAATATATACATATATATATATATGTATGTATATATTTCATGATCCAATGATCGAACCAGATTAGTAGGGAACCACCCCCGAGACGCTACCTTTCCGATGCAAAAAGAATTATCGAAATCGGTTGACGTGGTCCAATGTTATGCGGTAACATACATATATAGAAAAAGAAATAAAAATAAATAAAATAAAAATAAAATATTCCGACGAACTGATAACATCCTCCTTTTTTGGAAGTCGTTTAAAAACTATAAGAGTGTGCGGAGTGGGGTCTTTACCTTTAGAATCAAAAACCCAGAAGATAATTTAGGTAGGCCTTCTTGAGTAAAGCCATTCAAGGAGGCCTACCCAAGAAGAGCTGTAAAAAGTACTTCCTTGCATGCCTTCTAGAAGGGTTATCCATTTACAATTTACGCGAATGCATAAATTTATATTATTAAACATTAGAAATTAATTTAAACAAATATTTTAAGTTGCAATAGCACATATTTGATATAAACCTTAAGCAAATACTTCAAAGATATATGATTTTTATAAACTAAAGAAGCAACTTTAAAAGAACTCCTCCAAAAGGCCTTCTGAAGTACGTCCTATAAAAGCCCTTCTGGAAGGCCTTCCATAAGTAGCGAAAGAAAAACCCCCAAACCCCCCCTCCCTCCCCCCCTAAACGAAGGAGGATGAACGCCGCTTTATGCCCGCCCCAGTGATGTAACCTTGGGAAAGGATGAGGTAACTAGAATTCCCTTTCTGTGTGGTAAACCTGGGGCTGC
>NW_016157505.1:257053-272665 GCF_001687245.7 Rhagoletis zephyria
AGCGTAGAGTGCAAAGTTGCTAAGTCCCAATTTAAAAATTGTACAGGAGAGGAAAAAACTTCGTATAGCCATTTTCTTCAAGTATTTCGCAAAACTTTGAATACAACATTTTGCCTGTTTAAAGCAAAGCAAAACTCCATACGAATCAGAGGGATTCGATCTTTATTAAAAGATTTCGAACTTTTTTGGCCTTATCGAATTTTCGGAGCTTTTTTCGGACTTAGCTAATTTTTCTTTCATTGAATATAAACGAGAAAACATAAAACAACGACCTTTACCCTTTTCGAAACGATGCAATATTAATTTATCTAGCCTCCTATATCAAAATATGATTTTTCATTAAAAGTGAAGTTAGCAACTTTTCACTCTATGCTAGCGATATATGAGTTTAACAATTAGTTTATCGTACATTTTAAATAGTTTTATTTCATGGTATGTTTAAATGCTTTCAGATATTGAATTTTTACTCATATTCATAAAATTTATTACTCAATTTGGATCCCGGGATAAATCCCGGGATCCCGGGATTACCTAAAAAATATCCCGAAATCCCGGGATCCCAATTTTCCTGATATTTTGGCATCCCTAATATATACATATATATATATATGTATGTATATATTTCATGATCCAATGATCGAACCAGATTAGTAGGGAACCACCCCCGAGACGCTACCTTTCCGATGCAAAAAGAATTATCGAAATCGGTTGACGTGGTCCAATGTTATGCGGTAACATACATATATAGAAAAAGAAATAAAAATAAATAAAATAAAAATAAAATATTCCGACGAACTGATAACATCCTCCTTTTTTGGAAGTCGTTTAAAAACTATAAGAGTGTGCGGAGTGGGGTCTTTACCTTTAGAATCAAAAACCCAGAAGATAATTTAGGTAGGCCTTCTTGAGTAAAGCCATTCAAGGAGGCCTACCCAAGAAGAGCTGTAAAAAGTACTTCCTTGCATGCCTTCTAGAAGGGTTATCCATTTACAATTTACGCGAATGCATAAATTTATATTATTAAACATTAGAAATTAATTTAAACAAATATTTTAAGTTGCAATAGCACATATTTGATATAAACCTTAAGCAAATACTTCAAAGATATATGATTTTTATAAAATAAAGAAGCAACTTTAAAAGAACTCCTCCAAAAGGCCTTCTGAAGTACGTCCTATAAAAGCCCTTCTGGAAGGCCTTCCATAAGTAGCGAAAGAAAAACCCCCAAACCCCCCCTCCCTCCCCCCCTAAACGAAGGAGGATGAACGCCGCTTTATGCCCGCCCCAGTGATGTAACCTTGGGAAAGGATGAGGTAACTAGAATTCCCTTTCTGTGTGGTAAACCTGGGGCTGCTGCCCCAGTGATGTCTATTTTGGTTACTGGGTGTTTTATAAAAATATCTTGTATATAAAAATGTATATACAAATTTATAACAAAAATTTGCAACAAATACCATATTTCCAACCGACATTATTGTTAAATCAGTGCAGATTTAGTAAATTAAATTTTTGTAATAAAGCGTGGACTGTTGTCTACAAGTGTGTGTAAAAGTTTTTTGATTCGATTCACGCGTTTAGGCACGGCAACCCAAAATCTTTGTACAAATTCAAAAAGAGTACCCATTGCACTAACTCTCAGATTTGCTTTTGGTTAGGCGCATTACTTCGTGGTTAAATATTCAAAATTTTCTTAAACAAAAAAACATACTATAACCCCCTTAAAATCTATCCAGGTAGAATATGCGAACAAGCACATTTTATTCGCCCCCACTTTCGACGATACTTGTGTCTGCAACGTTATTGGGGAAAACAATTGAAGTTAATGTACTCCACACCGCCCCGTTCTCGCCAAGATTAGAAAATGTTTTCTAAAAATGCATTTATCTGATAATGCAATACATGCATTCAATTGTGAAGTTTTATATTACACATTTCACAGATATACAAAGCATTTTCATAGTTCTCAACTTTTATAATACTTTACCGAGATTTCACTGCGTGTTAATGGGGCTGAATATATATTTTAATGCAATCACATTAAACCGTTTTCTTATACAACCAACTTTTCTTATTTTACCGACAACGAATTGATAACACGTCCGCGATTGACGCAAATATCTTCCCAGACTTTCATTTCGCACATTGGGTCGATTTTTGTCTTATTTACCGATTTGACATTTGTTTACTGTCATTTTAAGAAATGTTGCCATCTCTAAACAATTGGGGTGTTCACAGTTCGTTCCAAATTGTGTCTCGAAATGGCTTTGTTTCTTCACTTTTCTAGCAGATAATTATCAGGAAGAAGTAGAATGGGAGAATTGAGAGAATTACGCTAACAGATAGCGAAATAAAGAGAAATAGTAAAGAAACGCGGAACTAGCAGAAAGTATCAAATCTCCGAACTAGAAGGCTACTAGATGTTGTGCAGGCAAAAAAAAACTACGTCGCCTTTGGTCCGTACAACAGGATAGCGAACCTTGTCAACCAACATGCACCGAATGTAAATTTCTTTGAAGGGTCTCACTCTAGCTTAAAATATAAATTAAAATCAATTCTCTGAATTATATGTTACATTGCAATGTCATTCATTCCGTTTTGTTTTTTCTGTTAAGCGACCAACCACACTCGTTTGTTATTACTTTTTTAGTCAACAATTTAGTTATGTACAAAGCCGATTGGCGTTTAAATAAATAAATAAATAAACAGCTGATCAGTGTATTTGACTATTGAAAATGTTTGGCGTGCATTTTTGATTATTCATTTTGACAGCTGCTAGTTTCTGCTAGTAAAAATTGTACTAGCAGAAATTAGCAGGAGAGCTAAAAAATAAGAGCGTAAGAACGAGATAGAGGTGATAGTTTCTGCTGGTTTTTTGGATTACGAAACGCCTTCCAGCAAAAATTTTGTGATAATTTGTGATAATTATCTATTCAGAATCAAAGCTAATGTAGATGTCTACATTTTAAAACATTTTCTAACCGTAAAATATGTGGTGTTGTTGTTTCCCGTAATAATAATAGTACAATAATTCATACTTACCTTATTTTTGGCAATAGATGCAAATGCAAGCTAACGAGAAAAGATACATCTAGACAGCTGATTGACAAAGCGCGCAAAAGTTGACAGTTTGCCATGATTTTGATTCGCTTTGCCTTCCTCGCATTCTATTTAGGAAGACTCATATAAAATCATGCATTGAACTTATCTGTCAAAGCGGAATTATGAAGCAAAGCGAAGTCTAAAGCTGAAATTAGTCAAGAACGTAAACCTACCGGTACGTAAACCCGAGTCAGCTGACACGATCTGTCTTACCAAAGCGCCATGTAAATGAAAACTCAACACCGCAGAATTTTTCTGTAGTTGTAGCCCGTAGCGCAGAAATCTGCGGAATTTAGATTTTTCCGTGTCAGCTGATTTCTCCTTCTTTAGATGGTTGCCACTTCGTCAGTTTTGCAGATGGTAAAAAAGTTATAAGTTCCTATTCGAAATATGTTTAAAATATTTGAAATTTACTATTAAATAAGGTTTTTGTTGAAAACTAAGTAGTTTATATTTAGTTACAATCTATTATAGCACGAAAAATTGTGGTTGAAAGGGTAAGTTTATGAAAAGGCATTGAAGAGTGGCAACAGTGTAGTAAGCAACACTGAGGGCTCCAGTAATCGACAAAATTCTGCGTATACAGACTGCGTTTAAGTATACGTTCTGCGTTCTCGACTAATTTCAGCATTATGTAAACGGCCCTTTAAAGGTATTGTGGCTAATACTGCGGCAACTCGAAGCAACCCAAAACAACAACCTCATTTTGTGTTGATCATGGCTGCGTTTCTTTATACATTCCGGATAATCCCATTTCACAGCCGGAATAAACAGAATGCGTTTGAAATATACGTCAACATATCATCAGGAACGTTCTAAAGAATAAATAAACAAAAAAGTTTATTCCAAACGTTCAGAATGAATAAAGAAATGCAGCCAATAATTCAATAATACAAGGCTGGATAAATATTGACATTTTTGTCAATCGACTGCCTTGTAAGGTTGCATTTAAGAAGGAAGAGAAAGCGGGTAACCATTTTATCCCCTTTTTTGAAAAGGTAGTGGGAAAAGTAGTGTGGTAGTGCTGAAATGGTTTTTTTTTTAAGTTTAATTAAATATATGAAGCGGATTCCACTGATCTGCACAATAGACAATGAATTAGCTTTTTTATGCTATGTCTCCATTGAGAGATTTATCCATTAAGCTTTAATAAATCCAGTTGCTAAATCACAACCGTCTCCATTACCACAACGAGATATGTTTGACGTTCACATTTTTAAATATTTGACGTTTGCTTCCCTGCAAGAACAGTGACTATCATTTGACAAATCGTTTGAGTGGCAAGACTGATAGATATTTCTGTGACTGGCTACCTACAAGTTTCTATCAAATTCTAAAGGGCAGTGTGAAAAATATGATATAAACATTTGTATTCCGTCCTCCTCCGACTTGTGGCATTATTTAGTTGTCTCTTTTTAACCAACGCAAAGTTTGTAAATGTGTTAGTAAGGTAAATGAGAATGTGTTAGTTTCCATCACATAATTCTTGTAGAGTTATGTATAATTTTATAAATACATTTGCGGACATTGATATACAGACAGATAAAAGGAAGGTACCAAGCGGAATTTCATTATATGAATTCTGAATATTATTGGCTTCTTATTCGTGGTAAATATGTGTTACCGCCGCCACTGTATTATGTATCTATATTAGTTATTATCTATCTATTCTATTTTCGCTTTCGCAATACATAATTGAATACATACACTCGATCTATGTGGACAGTGAATACATATGCATGTTAATATTATTCCATTTATTGTTTTCTAATAACGGTTCTATCTGGTGACACTATTACGCTTAAAAGGACATTGCAAACTAGAAATTAGTTGCAGTCGGTTTTGTCAAGCAGCAAGAAAACATATTGTTTTAAAGCATCATCACTATTTGTTAATTGCAGTAAGCCCATTATTTGGAAATAAATCGATCGCTCTTAAGAGTTTTCGTGTTTGATTTAAGCTGAAAGCCACAATATGTATGTATAATATATAGTTAGAAAGTGTAAAGAATCATTTTCCCGAATTTAAGAAAAATGGTCAAAACGGTAAAAAAAAATTGCGGAAAGAAAAATTTTTGTAGAACTCTCTTATTCATAGGAGTGAACCGAAAATCCAATCGTGGGCCTTTGGCATGTCAAGAATACGAACTGAGTTCTAGAGGATGTTCGGTGCAGTGTTATCGAAGCAGAACCATTACCGAAATTTATAAATTTTTTGTCGCAGCGCGTAAATGACTTATAGAAAGCGGGGAAGACTCTGCATGATATCACTATAAAACATTTCTTCTAAATTTTTAGTTTTTAAAATAATATTTTCTTAATTTATTACAACCAAAGTTATGTAAATATGTATTACTAATTTTCCTCCCAAACTAACAAAAATATAAAAATCCCTAAAAATACGAAAATTCATGTTTTTATGATAGGCTAGATTTCAATGTCCTCAGCTGTATATTGAAAACACAAATGTAATTTGACTTATGGCATGTGAATTTGTGGTTGCCACATCCAACAAATTGTACTTATTGATCAATATTATTGAAGATTTGACAAAGATTTAACTTAAATCTACTGCCTTTCGAGATTTAATTTTATATGGTAAATCTCAAAAGATTTAACGTCAAATCTCGTCAGAGGGCTAAATCTTCATTAAATCTCACAATGGAGACATAGTATTATGGTATAATAAACATGCCATTTAGATATTAAAATGAAATAAATGAATATTCACATAAAATTCTGACCAAAGAAAAATCGTATCGAGAAATATTCCCAAATATTCAAAGTAAACCATGGTTGCGTTGAAATTCCAGTACATATTAAACAAAATGAATAGAATTCAAACAAATCCTTTATTCAAAGGGACTATATGAAGAAATATACAAGTAGTAATGATGTAACTGATATTATGCGTATAAATTAATCTATTAAAAATTATATTTGTTGCATTTAAAAATTACATGTTAAATATCTTGAATTTGGTTTTTTACAAATTTTAATTTGTTAGTCATGTTTTCTGCTATTTTTTCCAATCAGTCTTGCTAATAATTATATTGGTTACATTTAAAAGTTACATCTTCAATATCGTAATTGAATTACATTTGGTTTCTTACAAATTTAAATTGTTTAGTAATGTTTTCTACTATTTTCTCCAATCAGTCTGGCTAATCATTATATTGGGTACATTGAAAAGTTAGATCTGGAGTATCCTAATTTAAATACATTTGGTTTTTTAGTNGTATAATAAACATGCCATTTAGATATTAAAATGAAATAAATGAATATTCACATAAAATTCTGACCAAAGAAAAATCGTATCGAGAAATATTCCCAAATATTCAAAGTAAACCATGGTTGCGTTGAAATTCCAGTACATATTAAACAAAATGAATAGAATTCAAACAAATCCTTTATTCAAAGGGACTATATGAAGAAATATACAAGTAGTAATGATGTAACTGATATTATGCGTATAAATTAATCTATTAAAAATTATATTTGTTGCATTTAAAAATTACATGTTAAATATCTTGAATTTGGTTTTTTACAAATTTTAATTTGTTAGTCATGTTTTCTGCTATTTTTTCCAATCAGTCTTGCTAATAATTATATTGGTTACATTTAAAAGTTACATCTTCAATATCGTAATTGAATTACATTTGGTTTCTTACAAATTTAAATTGTTTAGTAATGTTTTCTACTATTTTCTCCAATCAGTCTGGCTAATCATTATATTGGGTACATTGAAAAGTTAGATCTGGAGTATCCTAATTTAAATACATTTGGTTTTTTAGTTTATGAGGTGGGTTTTGTCGAAGGCTGAGGTATGCTCAGCCGCTCGAGAGTCCAGCGAAGGTCCCACTAACCCCCACCAAATAAAACACAATGATTTGTGTATTAAGTCGAACACACCCACACCAGTGTTGCCACAAAGATTTTGAATTTTTTTACCAAACCTCTAAAAAAAATTACCAAACTCAGAAAAAAATTACCAAATTTTTATGAGCATAATATTCTAAACAAATTGGAAATTATTTTTCGACGTATGTAGATAATACACCACGTCTGGGATTGTGGCCAGCTTAGATCTATTTATATTTTTCGACCAAAAAATGAGTTCTTCCCATTCTTTTATGACAAACTCATAAAAATGCATGATGTCGCTGCCGCGTTCAAAAAATTCATATCACCATCGACTGAGCGTTTAGATAACGAAGACGAACAATTTACAGCTGTGGTTGTCCTTTTCAATGTGTTCCGACTATAACAATTCACAAATATTTTTAATGGCCGGTTGTTCAATGTATTATTCGGAGCTTCTACCTCCGATTTGTACTAATCAGACATTGAACAATCGGCCCTAAAACATAAAAGAAAAAAAATCGCTCAGAGATTTATAAACATTTAAAAGGTGTTTAATAGTTCATTTCTACTGCAGTTTATGCCTATTGGAAAAAAGCAGATTACAACTCGAAGGAGGTAGTTGCTCATATTAGGTACAAGCAAATGAAAGGAAAATAACAAAAACGAATAAATAAACATTGCAGATCACCTCTTGTTGAAAATATCTAAACTCTTAACTGTAGTTAAGCGTTTGGTGGAAATGGGCTGTAACATATAGTCTTTTACATAATTTATTTTACATAACTTAAAACCAAAACATGAAACCAGCAAATGTATCGTTAAACGGTAGATAAAATTTACTTTTACTATTTTATAAGTGGGTCACATTCGTACTTAATCGCAAACTTTTAATTAGTCCCGTGAAATTATTTTCTTTCACCATTGGTTCCGGCAGGTAAAAATGATCCAAAATCCAGATTTGTGGGACTGTAGGGGCTGTGATCGAGCCGCCATATTGGGAAAAATGGGTGGTTTCCTGCTATATTGCAAACTCATACTAAAAGTTACATTAAAGAGCCCTTTCAATTTTTGGCTCTCTTAAGGTGTAGATACATACATATGTAAGTACATAAGCAAATTTTTTTGTTTCGTGCAATTGTCAGAAGGTTCAAAGTTATAAATTTTTATATGTAATAAGTTAGTATTAAAAACTTAAAAGAAAAGACTTACGTTAAAATAATTACCAAATTGAGAAAAAAATTACCAAATTACCAAACTCCTCCTAAAAAGAAAAAAATTACCAGTTTTGGTAAAAAATTACCAAAGCGGCAACGCTGACCCACACACACACGCGGCTGTCTAGAAGGCCGGCAACTTGTCGTGCAGGGGAGAGCGGAAGGTAAAGAGAGAGTCGGCAGTCGGTGTCGGAGATTATTCGGTGGGTAATTGTACGGCGACGGGAGTGCTACTAGTGACATCAAGATTGGCAGTGGTACGCGTCAGTCGTAGTGAAGAGCGTGGCAATGAGAGCAGTCGCGGCGTTTGTGACAGCGACTGCGACGGCTGCCTGCAGTTCCCTTGCAGTGTCGGTGACGGCCTAAGCGGTGACGTTGGCAGTGGCCCAGGTAATGATGAGGGCGGCAGCGACCTCCCGCAGTGGTGTTGTACGCGGCCCTGATTGTGGCAAAGGGCGAATGCGGCCCTTTTTAACTCCGACGGTGACAGCGGTCCTGGACGACGATGGATGACGTTCGCAGTAGCGATTACTGTACTCGTGACGGGTAGTAGCGGCGGCCTGGGGCGACGATAATTGTGGCGGCCCAGTGATGAAGACAGAAGCAGCGGGCCCTGGTGGTGGCAACGCTGACAGCGGCCCTGGTTAGCGATAGTTAGCGTTCGCAGTCCTCGGCGATCATGGCGGGTGGCCCACGGTTGTAGCTTCGGCCTTGGGGCGGAAGTGGTAATAGCGGCGGCCCAGTGGTTAGAGCAGCGGTGCGGGCCCTAGCGGTGATGATGATTATTTCGGCGGCCCTGGATGACAGTGAATAGCGGGTGGTCCTCGGTAGAAATGTCGGCCTTGGGGCGGCAGTAATAATAGCGGCCCCCGGTTATTAGAACAGCGGTGCGGGCCCTAGCGGTGGGGATGATTATTGCGGCGGCCCTCGATGACGGTGAATAGCGGGCGGTCCTCGGTAGCGATCTCGGCCTTAGGACGGTAGCGGTGCTGACGGTCCAGATTGGTCATCCTTACGGACAACTGATGAGTAGTGCGGTCCCCCAGGGCATCGAAAGGTTGCCCAGTCCCCCCCATATGTATTCGTGGCCGTTAGGCGCTGCAGGGAGGTGGTTCGCCTCCCCCCCCCCTTCAGCGCCCGCTAGCCGCGCGGTATCGCAAGCAGGCAGGGGTGCTCGGAATTGGGCAAGCCCAAACGGACCACGCCCCCTGTTGCCTGAGGGGTATTCCCCCCCTTGCAACCCCCTTCAACCAATCAGTCTTCCTCCTAGGAGGAAACCCAAGAGCGTCCCAAATAGGCCCGAAGCCCAGGATGCGCTCCGTGCTTACCTACGGACAACTGATGCTGGTTCAGTTCATTCTGGCAGCTTTAGCTCTGGTTTTGTATGAGCTGTTTGAAAAGTGAGTGGGCTTATTCCGCGTTATGTGTTTTGTGTAGCGAATTTCTTCCATATGCTGGTGCGCATGATTATCCAAGTTGGCGTTTGCGAAATTTGTATGTGCTTGCCATGCAAGCTTCGTGTATGCGTATGTATGTACATAGGGGTGCTTTTAGTCTTGTTGCTATGTTAGTTTGTGTGTACTGGTAGACAGTATGTATGTATGTTTTTTTTTTAACGGACGTTGGGATAGGGAAACTATCCATCAAGTGGCCCGTGCGAAACTCTCCAAAAGCCACCTCCCCGGAACCACTCGCGTATTACATCGGGGTGCGGCCGTGGCATAAACATGCCCCACGTCATACCGCCCTTTCCATAATCCCCCATCCACTAATGTGATTAGGGGTTCAGGAGCGTTTTGGTGTTCACAGGGTTTACCTGCAAAGAAATGCAAAAAATAAGATAAAAGAAGAAATTTTGAACACAAGTAACTTCAACTATTTCCTCTTTCTAAGCGGCGGCGTTGCTCTCTGATCCTTAGCTTTGTCATTATTTCTCTGCTTATATTCTTTAATGTGCCCCATACTTTTTTATCTTTCAACATGTGTTCAATGATATTTTCCGAACTCAGGCCATCTTGAGTCTAAGAATTTAATCTCTCCCTTTCTAATGAAAACGAAGGGCACTCGAAAAGTACATGTTCAGCGGTTTGCGGGATATTTTCACATATGTTACATGCCGTCGAGTCATCGTGACCATAATAGTGCAGGTACTGTCGAAAGCAGCCATGGCCACTAAGCAATTGAGTCATATAAAAATCAACTTCGCCATGCGATCTGTATAGCCAAGCTTCGATGCTCGGAAAGTCCAGCGCCCAGAGGAAGACGAGGCCCAGAGTTGCTGCCATAGTGATAGGCTTATTTGGCGTTCGGCCGCGATCTCGGGTTTTGAGAGGGCTCTACCTTTTGTTCGGGCCGTCATATAGGTACGCCGGATTTCGTTAGCCAACAAATCGGCAGGCACAATACCAGCTATGACGCGGGCTGCATCATGCGAAACTGTCCGGAAAGCGCTGCAAACGCGCAGGGCACTAAGACGGAAAACAGAGTTTACAAGCTTAGCATAGGACTTTTGCTGCAGTGCATGACCCCAGACGGGGGCCGCGTACATTATAACTGATTCAGTAACTTTTGTTAGCAGTTTTCTGCGGTTTTGACCTGGACCGCCTACATTTGCCATCAGTCTAGATAACCCGCTTTGAACTTTTGCCGCTTTTGTACTTACCATTTAATTGTGAACTTTGTAAGATAACCTTGCATCAATCATTACGCCTAGATACCTCACTGCTGGTAATATATCAAAGACATACCCGTTTATATTCAAGGTTGCGGTCTCTTTTTTCTTCCTACTTGTTATGAGTACACCTTCTGTTTTCTCGATTGCTAAGTTCAGCTCCCTCGCTGTAAGCCAGTCGATGACTATTTTGGAAGCATTTGTTGTGGCCATTTGCACCCTATTTATGTCTTTAGCCACAACCACCAAAGCGATGTCATCGGCATAGCCAATTATTTTAACTCCTTTTGGAATGGGTAGACGCAATACGCCATCGTAGGCTATGATCCACAAAAGTGGGCCAAGGACGGAACCTTGGGGAACTCCTCTGGAGACTCTATAGCTTACTTTGCCTCTTTCCGTGTTGTAGGACAAAACTCTATTAGATAGATAACTGTTAATTATATTAATTAAATACTGTGGTGTATGAATAATTTTTAACGCATTTATAATGTGCGACCAGCTCAACGAGTTAAAAGCATTTTTTACATCTAGGGTGACTACAGCAAAATATTCCTTGGACCCAATTTTTCAACGCTTACCCTTAATAGCTTCTTCGGCAATGTCGGTAACGTTGCGTATAGGAAAGTCCAGCGCCCAGAGGAAGACGAGGCCCAGCGTTGCTGCCATAGTGATAGGCTTATTTGGCGTTCGGCCGCGATCTCGGGTTTTGAGAGGGCTCTACCTTTTGTTCGGGCCGTCATATAGGTACGCCGGATTTCGTTAGCCAACAAATCGGCAGGCACAATACCAGCTATGACGCGGGCTGCATCATGCGAAACTGTCCGGAAAGCGCTGCAAACGCGCAGGGCACTAAGACGGAAAACAGAGTTTACAAGCTTAGCATAGGACTTTTGCTGCAGTGCATGACCCCAGACGGGGGCCGCGTACATTATAACTGATTCAGTAACTTTTGTTAGCAGTTTTCTGCGGTTTTGACCTGGACCGCCTACATTTGCCATCAGTCTAGCTAACGCGCTTTGAACTTTTGCCGCTTTTGTACTTACCATTTCAATGTGAACTTTGTAAGATAACCTTGCATCAATCATTACGCCTAGATACCTCACTGCTGGTAATGTATCAAAGACATACCCGTTTATATTCAAGGTTGCGGTCTCTTTTTTCTTCCTACTTGTTATGAGTACACCTTCTGTTTTCTCGATTGCTAAGTTCAGCTCCCTCGCTGTAAGCCAGTCGATGACTATTTTGGAAGCATTTGTTGTGGCCATTTGCACCCTATTTATGTCTTTAGCCACAACCACCAAAGCGATGTCATCGGCATAGCCAATTATTTTAACTCCTTTTGGAATGGGTAGACGCAATACGCCATCGTAGGCTATGATCCACAAAAGTGGGCCAAGGACGGAACTTTGGGGAACTCCTCTGGAGACTCTATAGCTTACTTTGCCTCTTTCCGTGTTGTAGGACAAAACTCTATTAGATAGATAACTGTTAATTATATTAATTAAATACCGTGGTGTATGAATAATTTTTAGCGCATTTATAATGTGCGACCAGCTCAACGAGTTAAAAGAATTTTTTACATCTAGGGTGACTACAGCAAAATATTCCTTGGACACATTTTTTCAACGCTTACCCTTAATAGCTTCTTCGGCAATGTCGGTAACGTTGCGAATAGCATCGACAGTTGACCTACCCTTTCGAAACCCGAATTGAGGGTCTGACAGACATTCTTTGGTATCGATATGCTGCCACAAGCGATTGCAAACGATGCGTTCGAGTAACTTACCTAAGGAATCAATCATACATAGGGGTCTATAAGAACTAGGTTCACCTTGTGGTTTATTGGGCTTTGGAAGTAAGACTAATCTTTGCTTCTTCCATTTATTCGGGAATACTCCGCTACGAAGACAGGAGTCGAACACTTTTAAAAACGCTGACGGAGAGTCGTCAACTGCAGTTTTAATAGCAATGTTGGGAATACCATCAGGACCTGGAGATTTATTGTTCTTTAGCCGTTTGGCCGCGCATTTGATTTCATCAGGCTCAAGTGGCGGATAGTAAACATTTGTATGTGTTTCACTTGGTACAGGCCCTGGGCTAGTTTCCGCTTTCGGGAACAGTGTTTCTACTATTTTTTTAAGTAGTACCGGGCAAGTAGGTGTCTGCATTTGGCTACTGTTGAATTTTTTTCATAACGACTTTGTAGGCACCGCCCCACGGGTATTCATCAATTTCGTTACACAAGTCTTTAAAACACGCTTTCTTGCTATTTTTAATTGCAACCTTTAACCGTTTCCGTAAAGATTTAAAATGGTCTCTTTGGGCGTCCGTTCTTATTCGCTGACATTTTCTTCTGGCTTTATTGTATTCAGATCGAAGCTCAGCTATTTCCGGTGTCCACCAGTAAACCCGCTTTCTTGTAATTTTGTTGCCCTTTTTGCTCATTGACGCATCACATGCCCTGATAACAGCTTTTGAGAGCTTTTCTGAAAGAGCTTCCGCATTATCTGGTGTTTCACTAACGTCTCTGATACCATCCAGTACTAGTTTAAACATATTTGGGTCGAACGATTCTTTATACCATCCTTTACCATACTTTTTGAAACATCTGCTAGAAGTGTTTCTTACATCACAGATTTCAATTAAAATCGCTAAATGATCACTCTGGGTATAAATGTCACTAATCTTCCAAGTGGTTTTTTGGTGCCAGTGATTGGGTGCAAAATGCAGTGTCAACGACTGAGCCCCTGCCATTTTTCTCAAAAGTGTTTTGGTACCTGTATTCAGTAAGAACAAGTCGAGCGGTGCAAATGCCTTTAATAGTATGTATGTATGTATGTTTATATATTTGTACCTATGTGCAGTTGTAAGGCGCATGCTAGGGTGATGTCGAATATCTNATTAGTGGATTTTTGATAAATGAGACTCACCCCCTAATTCTGTGCACTTGACAAATAATCAATCTTGACTATTTGTCAATAAATTTGCGCCCAAAACTATGCCGAAAAGATTTGGCTGTATTTGCTAAATTTGTTGTGCATGTTTAAAGCGCCTAAAATTAAATTTTTGCAGCATAGTTTAGGCGCAAATTTATTGNTAAAAAAAACATCTAAGGTAAAGTCGCCCTTGTACGTGTGATTACCATGTGCTAAGAAATAGTTTTTCGCATTTTCTTACAAACTTATTATTTGAGTTGTGACTCTTTTGAACACGGTGTGCGATATTGTAAAGGCCTTGCGCTAAAAGTGGGCTGCGCTGCGATGATGTTGAGCTTGCGGTAAGGAAAAAGTTGTACCTGCGATCAGATTAGAATCCTGGAAGTATATAAAAATCGCAGCACCAGCGAATGTAGACGGGCACACAAGTTATTAATATTTGCACAATTTATTAATATTTGCACTTTCACTTTTATGGTGTGGTATACTTATTTGTAAATATGCAAAACTTTACGTCTTGTAAAACTCTAGTTCTTTAATACGAAATGTGAATAAGAGACTCTGCAAAGAAATACATATGTAAATTATTGTTTTAATTCAAAATATTTCCATTATTTTAGATTTTTTTGGCAACCTTACTTGAATTTGCGTAATAAGACAATGAATTTCCACAAAACAATCGATGAAAATATCGGCAGTGTTGCCTGTTGAACTTTTTATACGAACACAATATTTCCCCTTGTATTTTAGTAGTAGTTTCTATAAATCAAAAAAGAAAGCAACATAGGCTAAGGCAGAATGCGGGAGCGAGACAACTGCCAGGTTATCCAACCTTGTATTATTGAATCATGGTGTTGATGCTTGCAGTGTGCACATCGGCGGATAAGTGCAGCCAAGCCATGTACATTAGTGGATTTTTGATAAATGAGACTCACCCCCTAATTCTGTGCACTTGACAAATAATCAATCTTGACTATTTGTCAATAAATTTGCGCCCAAAACTATGCCGAAAAGATTTGGCTGTATTTGCTAAATTTGTTGTGCATGTTTAAAGCGCCTAAAATTAAATTTTTGCAGCATAGTTTAGGCGCAAATTTATTGACAAATAGTCAAGCTTGACAATTTGTCCAGTGCACAGAATTGGGGGGTAAATTACTATATGTATATGTATGTGCATACATAGAAGTAAAATATAAATAAATTTAAGTAACACATAAATAAAAAAACCTAAGTCATAAGCATTTGAATTTCATCACCCGCGTCTTTGCTACCCATCTTTACGCTATCAGGACAAAATCACATATGTGCCGCTCACCGTCTGTGGCAAACGACAGCGAGCATGTTGGCGCACATGTGCGTGCACACGTTCGTCGTGTGTAGCAAGTGTAATGCAGACATTTTGTTTGTCAGCCTGCGTGCCAAGAATGATAGAATACAAGATTGCGCCGTCCTGGGCGTTGACATTTGTGTACCACAAGTAAACAAAGAATAGAGCGAAAAGAAGAACGAGTTGAGACTGCCAAAGCAGTTCACTTTACAGCGAAAAACGTGTTTTAATTTTGCTAAATGCGAAAATATTGCATTTTTCACCTAATCTATTAGAGAACAGTGAATATTTTAGTGCACTCCATTGCTTTGCAATTTAGGCTGCTTCAGTAAACGTTTTAGTGCACTCCATTGCTTTGCAATTAAGGCTGCTGCAGNTGGCGCACATGTGCGTGCACACGTTCGTCGTGTGTAGCAAGTGTAATGCAGACATTTTGTTTGTCAGCCTGCGTGCCAAGAATGATAGAATACAAGATTGCGCCGTCCTGGGCGTTGACATT
>NW_016157506.1:0-15494 GCF_001687245.7 Rhagoletis zephyria
TGCATTTGCCTAAGGCTCTGTTCTAACAAAAGCAACAAGGGTTGTGCTGGTAGCCTACTTAACAAAAAATAAAATCAATGTGGAAAAAAAAAATTATTGAGTTTATTTCATTGATTGGGAGTGTACATACATACATATGTATGTACATAAATATGCATATACAAATGTAAGTGCTAACAGCTATGTTAGTTGCTCCGTGTGGCAACATAAATGACTGTACATACATAATTGCCTACATTATTTCTCCATGAACTGTACATACATATTTGTTTTTTTATACCCGAGCGCCTTTGTGCACATAACGGTTGTTTGTAACAGGCAAAACGAATCGAGATAGATATAGACAAATGTATACATAAATGATTAGGATGAAAAGAGAAATCGATTAAGCGGTGACTGTCTGTCCGTCCGTCCGTCCGTCTGTGCACACGATAGCTCGAGTAAAAATTAAGATATCTTAACGAAACTTGGTACGTGTACTTCTTTCGGGCGTAGGACGGATGGTATTGAAAATGGGCAAAATCGGACAATAACCACGCCTACCTCCCATATAACGGTAATTTTCAGAAATACNGGAAAACACATATTTAATACTTGCGCCGGGTATTTAATGTTCGGCTCCGCCCGAACTTAAACTTTCTTACTTGTTATAGTTAAATTACTGACAGGCTCAATATCAAGTCCGCTTCTTCTGGGTGAAGTTAGCCTTAATGTTCCCTCCCGGGTATCAAGACACTTTTGTCCCCTATTTCTGAAAGCTTGTAAAACTAATTTTGAATTGCATGACCCACTCCGTTGCTTATGCCAGGATTTTAACTCTTATTCCAGCACGTTTGATATATCATATCCGCTTTTCATTATTAAGAAAGCGGTATTCTCCTCTCTCAATAAATTATATATACATAAAGACATAAAATCAGCTGATGAATTTAGGTCTGTAGCTGAACAGTTTTAGATCTCGACACTTAAAAAACTCCTGTCTATCGTGACTCGGCGCAAAAATTGAAAATACTGGTTCCCTACGTCATGCGGACTGCGCCCCTCGTGCGGATGGGCGGGAATGGAGGGTAAAAACCGTTGGGATTATTGTTATTATTATTATTATTATTATTAGCACGTATGTATATGTACACATAACCCTTTCTTTGCGCTGTATTCTGCACGAATTAACAGCAGAGGGCGCTCTCAGCGCTACTATGTGGGCATGTANTATGTATATGTACACATAACCCTTTCTTTGCGCTGTATTCCGCACGAATTAACAGCAGAGGGCGCTCTCAGCGCTACTATGTGGGCATGTATGTTAGATTCATAGGATTTTTAAAATCCTGCAGTTCCATTTTTAGGGAAGTATCTGAACTTTTTTTACCTAAGACAATGAGAAGCCCATCCAGAACCTATAACCGAAATTCCAAAAAAATCGGTACAGCCGATCAATAACTTTGCGACATTAAATACCCGACGCAAGTATTAAATATATGTTTTTTACCTTTCCGCAAGCTACCGCTACATGGTAAGCCTGGGNTTCCAAAAAAATCGGTACAGCCGATCAAGAACTTTGCGACATTAAATACCCGACGCAAGTATTAAATATATGTTTTTTACCTTTCCGCAAGCTACCGCTACATGGTAAGCCTGGGTGTATCAATTTTGATAAGTTAGCGTCCTTAAATTTCGAAATATTGAAATTTCAAGCATTTCTGAAATTTATTGTTATATGAAAAACGACCCTAATTTTATTCCGATTTCAACAATTTTCAACGCTTTGCTTCTATGTGGCAAGCACAATAACCATACCGAGTTTAGTACAAAGGGGTAGAACGGCTACCGATATATATATATGTGATCATAAGTGGGCGGTGCCACGCCCACTTTCCAAAATTTTATCATAAACGTATTTCTTGATAAAGAATTGAATAACTCAGTGAGAGGGGAGACCAGTATTTGCATGCATTTATTTATAAAAAAAAATATTTATTGGTTCAAAAATGGTGGGTAGGCACTGTGGCCAATGGCAAAGTTCGTTTGCCACCTCTGCATGGTTTTAAGTCATGCAGAGTCCGCAATATGCTCCGGAAGCAGTGTCCGGAGGATGCATCAGACTAGGCCGAGCANCCAGGCCAACAACTGGTTGGAAGAAATTGGTGCAGCGTTTACCAAAGTATACACATATAACCATAAGTGGGCGTGGCTACGCCCATTTTCCAAAAATTTATGATATTCTTATTTTTCGTCTAAAAATGTTGTAAATATCAATTTTGAGTGAATAATCTTCAGTAGTTACTAAAATATGGCAGTTTTCTTTCTTTCAAGTCGCCAGGGAATACTGAGGGATCATACAGTGACTTCTCGTAGCGTTTTCTGCCTCTTGCTTCATCCTAGACATCGCTCCTTTCGTTTTTCCAACCACCGCAAATATCCACACACGTGCTTCATTTCAAACCATTGTTCTGTACAAATTTGTCGATAGCTTCAAAAATTTCGTTGCTAGTGGCGTAAGTCTGAAGTAGTTCGTTCTTCTTCCATTTGCATTGCGAACGGGTACCTCACTAAACGCGGATTAGGTCTACAAAAGTACCGAAAGCGGTTGTGAAAAGGGTACGTTTTCGGCTATTTTTCTGAAAATTTTCTGATTCAATTTTACGCTGACAAAACGTACTGGGGAACTACGCTTAAGAGCGAAATATCCCTTTGCTACAAGCTATTTGTGTTGTGTATGGGCCCAGCAAAAAACACGATTACCACAGAAGCGAAAGTGGAAACGAGCTAGGCGATAGGAATCGCTTACCCTTTCGCTTCAGGAAGGCCTTATTTTAACATGGGCGGTAATCCCTTACCCGCAGCATTACCTTCAAACGAAGGGAGAACGCATGGATAAACAGAATCCAGAGAAGCGAACAAAGAATGCCTTACAGAGAAACTAATGTAGAATGACCAGATGAGTACATACTTATTTATATTAAATCAGAAAATGTCTTAAAAGATTAAAATTAATTAAAATTTTTATAAATCAGNATTTTTTGCTGGGGGGTTTGACGAGCCGCTGAAGATAATTTTAATAAAAATCAAAATTTTTTGATTTTCTGGCCAACATGTTGAAGTTGATCAAACCTCTTGCGTTGTGTATGGAAAGTCTAAAGAATTTGCCCGCACCACTAGTATACTCTAGTCACTAGCGGCACCCCAGGCATAAGCTCGCGGCACCCCAGGGTGCGGCGTCACCCACTTTGAGTAGTAGAGAATGAAGTATATTCTGTACCAGTAGAGATGTAATTGGTAGAGAAGAGTTACAGAAACGAGCTACAGATCTGTCGATTTGTCGTATTTTAGTTTAGTTTTCCACCAATCGAGATGATTTTCATCGAGATGAGCTCGTGTTCATTTAAGATATGCCTTCAATTGAGCTTTAATTTAACATTTTTTAATGTCTCCAGATTCTACATCCCAGCCTTCGCTTTCGCTGGAGGAATCTAAAATTATTTCTAGGTTGCTTATAAGACTGTTAGCAGTACTTGTTGAAGGCCCATCAAAAAGTTTCACTTCTGAAAAAAGTAAGCGAGTTAGTAATAGGTCGCGGGGCAGGGAACGAGGTCATTTCGTTGTAAGAGAAAAATATTTTTTGTTCTTGTCCTTTTCAAGAAATTTTAATACTGAATTCATATGAACCAGTGTAGCGCTCAACTGATGATATCATATCACTGCATATGCGAGTTGCTAATTTCTAAACTTCCTAGGAAGACGGTCAACTGACCGATTCATATCCCTGCATACGCGAGTTGCTCATTTCTAAACTTCCTAGGAAGATGCTCAACTGATCAATTCATATTCCTGCATACGCGAGTCAGACATGCAAACAACTGATAAGCTGATATTCCCAGGTTTGCAATTTTGTAAGATATGAATTTCGAAGGACATCGGCCGTGTTAAAATTCATCAAAGAATTCAGTAGTTGAGCCCTCACTTTTGCTATTACAGATTCATTTCCTTTTGCTACTGGGATACGTTTATAAATAAACATCCTGCAGTATGGGGGAGTGACTACAGGACTGCTGAATCGGTAGCTACCTGATAAACACCGTCAATTACAAGGCAATGTCCTAGGCGGTAGTCACCATCGGCTTTCTCTGCACTACCGGGAGTTACTAAAGTAGTCACTTGCGTGATTTATGGGCGCCCTCTGTCGTAGTTTTTCGCTATTCTACTTACGACTGGTTCGTCTCTGCACTACCACGGGTTAATAGAGTAGCTACTTACCTTGGAGTCGGTGCAGTAGCGGTTCAAAAGTACCCTGCAGTACGGGGGAGCGACTACAGGACTGCTGAATCGGTAGCTACCTGATAAACACCGTCAATTACCGACCGACTACTTGCATTGTAATTCATCGATTACTTTTACAAGGCAATGTCCTAGGCGGTAGTCACCATCGGCTCTCTCTGCACTACCGGGAGTTACTAAAGTAGTCGCTTGCGTGATTTATGCGCGCCCTCTGTCGTAGTTTTTCGCTATTCTACTTACGACTGGTTCGACTCTGCACTACCATGAGCCCTACCACGGGTTAATAGAGTAGCTACTTACCTAGGAGTCGGTGCAGTAGCGGTTCAAAAGTAGCGATTGACTCCAGCAGTACTGGAGGGTAGCTTACTGCCAATAAGAAGTATTACATATGTATATGTGTATAATACATTTATTTTTCATACATACCATGTACATTAGACTGCATCACTCCACATACAAAAAAAATTGGTACTGTTTTTCCATTGAAATTACAAAATCTATTATATTTTAAGAAGTCCACCAAAATATTTCGAAAAAATATTAAGATTTACGTGAGCTGGACCGATTTGAAAATACCTCCAAAAATGGAGTTTGTTATGAGTAAAAATAGTTTCTCATAGATGCTTTTTGAAAAATTCCCCTCAAACGACAAAACGATTTAAGCTTAAAAAATTTACATAAAAATGTTAAAAAAAAAAATTTTGAACGGAATCGTAATAATGAGATTTTTGATGCTGTTTTTTAACTTTTTTCAAAGATTGGTATAAGAAAAACTTGAATAACTGAACCTAAAATCTTCCGATTTAGGCTTGTGAGGTATCATTGGAAAGATATTTTATCACCCTTTTTATTTTTTTGCTAATAAACTCATTCAAAGGATGAAAGAGAAAGGAAAGTATGAACGAACATCATTCAAAGTTGAATTAAGATGTGTTGGTATTTGAAAAAAAGAATTGGGACACGAATGACTTTTTTTTGCACATAAATAAAAATAGTGGGAAATACCTTTCTATTGAGATCCCAAAAGCCTAAATCAGAATCGTTTTGGCCCAGTTATTTAAGTTTTTCGTAAATCAATCTTTGAAAAAAGTAAAAAAAAACAGCATCAAAAATCTCATTATTACGATTCCGTTGAAAAGATTTTTAAATATTTTTATGCAGGTTTTTTGAGCCTACTATTTTTACTCATAAAAGACTCCATTTTTGGAGGTATTTTAAAATCGGTCCAGCTCGCTTAAATCTTAATATTTTTCCGAAATATTTTGGTGGACGTCTTAAAATATAATAGATTTTGTAGTCCCGGCGGACAAACCGCAACTTTTTTTGGTGATGCAGTCTAATGTACATATGTATGTGCACTGGCGATCAAAACCGAGTGCATGTACGACATATTATTACTTACAGTAACATAAATTTTTTAATAATAAGCTGTTTGGGAGTGTTTTACTTGGTGGTATTTGGTACCTTTAGTTAATATTAAGGGAATAATGAACAAGGAAGTCTATCTCCATATTCTATGAGGAAGAAGTTGCTTGCCAGCAGGACGGAGATCCAAAGGATTCTGAAAATATTCGACACCGTCGGCTGCTTGAGCAAAAATTTAACGTAATGTAATGGCCATCACAAATCCCAGACCTCAACGCCATCGAAAAATTGAGCGCTGTGGTCAAGAGAGGATTAGCATAGCGCAAGCGAGCTCCGAGTAACATGGAAGAGCTTTGGAGGCGAATAAAATTATAATGGGGTAATATTCCAAGCAAAATCATAGAAAACTCAGTAGAGAGCATTCCAGACGTATGAAAATCGCTATTAAAAGCAAGGGAGTCAACACAATCCTCTTGATATCAACCTCCGAAAATCTCAAAATAGAAAAGTTCAAAACTGAGTCAATGCAGTTGCCTTTCGTTTTTGCTGTGAATCGCTTGTTTATTTCTTAAGTTTAGTTTTTCTGTATACAAGGTTTTATTCCTTAGTTAATAAGGACCAAAGCAATCCGCTTCTTATTAAAAAAGTTATGTTACTGTAAGTAATAAAATGTCGTACATGCACTCGGTTTTGATCGCCAGTGTATATATTTCATGGAAATAATCACTTAATCAAATTTTGGAAAAAATTTGTTTCTGCAGTGAAAACACGGCTATTCGTTTTGAATTTCGAGAAATGAAGTCGTTCATGAGTTCATGGATAAGACGGCAATATTGCTACATGGTTGAGCCTTTATTGGTGCATTGTCGATCGCAAATAATTTTTCACCTTACGCAAAATAGAAAAGCTCCTCTCTAGGGATGGGTAGTGAAGGGTTGAAATTCGATTTTTTCCGAATTTCGAACATTGTCCAACCATTCGATTATTCGATTCGAAATTTGGTGGTGCAAATTCGATTTAATTCGAATTTTTTCGAATTTTCCAAAAAAATTTTTTATTTCAACTTCTGAATCGAGTTCGGGGATGTTTGCGTTAAATATTTAACACCAAGTCATAAAATCTNGCAAATACCTTTGTCAAGAATTTAATATATCTTCCGATAATACTCTTCAGCTGTGGTTAAAACAGGATTTTGAATTCGACTTGTTTTTCTTCTAAAAAAATATCAGGTGGGTAATTTCCCATCTCTAAAAATATCAGATGGGTAGTACTACCCACCATACCCACGTCTGCCGCCGCCCCTGCTGGTATGTACATACATATATAGGATTTCTGTTAAACAATGATACGCATCCATTTTGAAATTGCCACCAACTATAAGATAAAGTTTCTAGGGCAGATTCACTATAGATCCGGATCATTGTTGCCGCTAGAGAACTTCTTCATGGACATAACACTTTCGTTAGGTTATTAAGGCGGCAAACGACCACCACCAAAATGTTTAAACTAAAAATCTAATTTTGGGCGGGACGAAGTTCGCCGGGTTTGCTAGTTAAAACATATTTTGTTTTAGTGAGCTACTGGTAATTGACACAGTTATGAAATTTTTACACAACCTAGAAGAAAATGTAGCGGTCATTTCAACATTGGCTTCGGGTAAAATTTTTAAGTAATTGAAAAACGAAAATCTTGCCTCCCCTCTGATAATGAATGGTGGAAGAGGATGGTCTTCCGACTCGACAACTTGGCCACTCTCCAGCATAAGGCAGCCGTCGTTAACCCATGTATTCTACCTTCGTTGGGAAATCCAGCCCATTCTTGAAGAAAATTTTTATGAAGGAGAGCTTATCTTCACACAATTATAAAATATTTGCTTTTAAAAACTTGGAATAAGCTTTTTGCTATAAACATTTAATTTACGCATGTAAAACTAATTTATCGGAAGTTTATTCCAAAAACTGCTTTAGATCAGATTAAAACTATTAAGAGCAGTGACTATTCAATTTACAAATAGGAAGAGGTGAAAAAAGCAAAGCAATCTGATTTTTGTTTACTTTTTGCATTTGCTTTGAGAATACTTGGAAGTAGGGCATTCAATCCCGGGATCCAGAATCCCGGGATTCCGGGATCCCGGACAGTTTTCTATATCCCGAAATCCCGGGATTACAACTCCGATTCATTTACAGAATGAAAGATATGTGGAAAACGAAAAAAAGAAGAAAAAGAAATTTGGATGCAAAGTGCACTTGAGTCATTTGCACTTGGAAAAGAATTTCAGGAACTGCCTGAATAACTGTTCAAATATTTTGTGCAAGAACTGTGTAATAACGAAAAATCTGGTAGCAATTCAAAACACAACAAGATTTTACAGCNGTTTTCCATATCCCGAAATCCCGGGATTACAACTCCGATTCATTTACAGAATGAAAGATATGTGGAAAACGAAAAAAAGAAGAAAAAGAAATTTGGATGCAAAGTGCACTTGAGTCATTTGCACTTGGAAAAGAATTTCAGGAACTGCCTGAATAACTGTTCAAATATTTTGTGCAAGAACTGTGTAATAACGAAAAATCTGGTAGCAATTCAAAACACAACAAGATTTTACAGCTTTTTTTTTAATTCTGCCCGAGTTGTTCTTCATTTTACTTTGTTGGCCTTTTTTTGAAAAGGATTTCTGTAAATATGAGTAGATGTTTTTGACAAGTAATATAGANAAGCTTTTTTTTAATTCTGCCCGAGTTGTTCTTCATTTTACTTTGTTGGCCTTTTTTTTGAAAAGGATTTCTGTAAATATGAGTAGATGTTTTTGACAAGTAATATAGATATTTTAGAATGAAAAATATTTAAACATCAAATTACATACTTTTACTAAGGAACATTATGCTTCCCTAAGACCAAATGNATTTTACAGCTTTTTTTTTAATTCTGCCCGAGTTGTTCTTCATTTTACTTTGTTGGCCTTTTTTTGAAAAGGATTTCTGTAAATATGAGTAGATGTTTTTGACAAGTAATATAGATATTTTAGAATGAAAAATATTTAAACATCAAATTACATACTTTTACTAAGGAACATTATGCTTCCCTAAGACCAAATGTTTTCACAATGAATCTGTGTGGTTTGAAAAAGGCGAACATACTGTAAAATGCAAAAAATTGTTGTGATACCGAAATCCCGAAAAATCCCGGGATCCCGAGATTCGAATTTTTACATCCCGAAACCCCGGGATTGTTAANGACAATGAATCTGTGTGGTTTGAAAAAGGCGAACATACTGTAAAATGCAAAAAAATTGTTGTGATACCGAAATCCCGAAAAATCTCGGGATCCCGAGATTCGAATTTTTACATCCCGAAACCCCGGGATTGTTAAAATGCTTCGGGATTGAATGCCCTACTTAGAAGTACGAGTATTATCGATACTTTTTTGCAAATATGAGTACTCGCATCGATACTTTTTTAGAGTATTCTATATGAGTACTAGTATCGATACTTTTCTAAAAAGTTCTATCACTAGGCGTGACTCCTTTTTTTAAATTCTGACAGTCGCGGGTTTATAGCATACTGTAGCTGGTGCGTACCTAAAACTGCTATCGGACAACTGTTTTATTTAGTATTTGACGGGCTACAAAACTGAATACCAAAATTTTGTCTAACAATGCTGATCAAGAAGTTAGAAATTTTGGTCAAACTTTTCAGATTTTTCATAATTTTTGCACAAAGTCTGAAATTTGGATCGTGTGTGCTAAGTAATCAGCAATACTTTCAATAAATAATAAAGATTAAATAAACTAAAGAAAAATATCCAAAACTTACTGAAATGTCGCGCCCCAGTTTTTATTTGGTTAAATGTATGTATATAATCATTGACCTTGGCATAAAAAAGCTATATTCTGAAAATTTGTTTAATCGGACTAAAATTACGCCCACTTTTTATTTCTAAAAAAACGCGTAAAAAACGTTAAAAACGCTTTAAAATGTTGCACCACGTTGGATGTTGTATTCTAGCAGTTAAAGGAACGTATACTAAAAATTACAGACATGTGCTCACGATTTCAAAAAAAATTATTTTTTTCACAAAAAATTCGAAGTTTGTGAGAATTGCCTATATACGTACATATGTACATACATAAATTCTTTTCTATTTTTATATATGTATATACATATGTATGTATGTAAAACAAAATATAACAGCAATTACTCAGATTTCTGGTTAATCAGGCTATAATTAATCAGTTTGCGGAGTAACCAAATTAATTAGATTCTGATTAACCAATATATAATTAATCGGAAAATTAATCATTTTGATTAATCAAAAATAATTATTCTTTGATTAGTTAATTAATCGGATTTCGATTAATTAGCTTGTTTGATTAATTGATGAATCGCACATTCCTAATCAACGCCCATTCTAAGCAAATCAGGCTAGAAAGAAGTGGCAGCAGACTAGACATCCCGAAAATAAAAGAAGATTTAATACGCTAACGAGGGAGCTCAAAGAACTCTTGCAAAAAGAACGCAATTCCCAACTTCATCATTATCTCAGTAACTTAGAGCTGCCAGCGATTATTCCCTCTGGAAAGCAGCAAAAAAATTAAAGAAGCCAACTCTTGCACAACCCGCTATCAGAATGGAAAACAACCAATGGGCTAAAAGTGATCTCGAAAAAGCAAGCACATTTGAACGTCACCTAAAAAATGTGTTTACTCCGCATGAAATTGAACCCTCTCCCAATACTGCACAAAAAGCAAGACAGACTCTCGAACAACCCTACCAAATAGATCGACCCATAAATAAATTCTCAAGGTTAAGGAAGCGATCAAAAAACTCAAAGCTAAGAAGGCTCCCGGTTACGATCTAATCACTGGAGAAATATTAAAACAGCTCCCGGAAGAAGGAATCACTTTCCTGAGATATATTTATAACGCAATTCTCTCATCTGGTTTCGTTCCACCTCAATGGAATGTTTCCCAAGTAATAATACATAATTCCTAATCCAGGAAAAAGTGCAGACAAAGTTGAGTCAAGTTATTGCTACCAATCGCCTCTAAAATTCTGGAGACACTTTTTCTCAAAAGATTGATGCCAGTAATAGAACAAAGAAAGATTATCCCTAATCACCAATTCGGTTTCAGGAAAAAACACAGCACAATCGCACAAGTTCACAGCCTTGTAAACTGCATTCACACTGCATTCGAACACAAAAAGTATTGTACAGCTGCATTCCTCGATATATCTCAAGCTTTCGATCGAGTATGGCATGACGGCTTACTTTACAAAATAAAGAGTACCTTCCCGATAAACTTTGATATATTTACGTTCCTGATGATATGTTGACGTACATATATTCCAAACGCATTCTGTTNCTTATCTCAAAAATCGATTTTTCTTCGTTAAGCAAGGCGAGGAGCAGTTTGAACTCTACGAAAGTTCAGCTGGTGTGCCTCAAAGCAGTGTGATGGGTCCCATCCTTTACCTGCTATACACATTTGATTTACCAGCATCCGAAGGAGCAATTGTTGGCACCAGCGGCGGATCCAGTGTTTTCTGATGATCTTAAACGAGCAATTTTTATGTATATGTATATGCATCCATAAGTTTCTCGGCAACGGCTCTAACGTAGCAAAATGAAAAATCGTTTAAAAAGACTTTCGAAGCTGTATTTCTTCCAATTGTCAAAAACTTTTTATTTGTCACGGGGAAAATACCGTAAAAATTATTTGTATCGTGCGCATATCTATAGAAATTATCAGGGTTTGAAAAACTGTTAGCACAGCGACAACAGCCAAGCATTTGCTTTTTTATAAATTGTTGCTGCTTTGCTAGCCGGCAATTACAAGTACCTGATGAAGATCTTGCAGAAGCAATGAGCTTAGCCGACGACGCAATTCAACAAACTTTCGTACAAATTTCGATCTTTTTCAGAAATTCTAAAAAATAAATCGTAGTTTTTAGCCATTTGAAACTTGTACTTTATTCTATTTACTAGAAATCAATGGGCTACAAAACTGCATACTCAGAATCTAATTAAAAAACTCGAAGTTTTTACGAGAATTTGTTGAATTATTTTTTTTAATTACATACATTTTTAAGGCAGTGTCACTCGATTGGTCCATNTAGAATTTAATGGGCTGCATAACTGCATACTCATCTGATTAAAAAGTTGAAAATTTTGATGAAAATTTTCTGAATTTTCGCGAGTTTTGCACAAAGTTTAGGAATTATATTTTTATGTTTTTTGTTGTTGAATGAACCATATTTTTATACGAAATTAGCGGAAAAATATTAGAATAAAATTTTGTTGCATATATTGTGAAAAAATTGCTGTGCCAAAACTTTGTTCTGGCAGTGTACATAAAAATATTAAAAAATTGTATCAACGGAATCATAATAATTTTTGATGCTGTTTTTTAACTTTTTTCAAAGATTTATTTAAGAAAAACTTGAAAATCTGCTCCAAAACTTTACCGATATAGACTTATAAGGTATCACAGGTATCATTTGCTCACCCTTTTGTTTCTTTGCAAAAAAACACATCTTGCACATCTTAATTCAACATGGAATGACACTCATTTATCTTACCCCCCTTTTTCATATTTTGAGTGAGCTTATTCGCAAAGAAATTAAAAGTGTCAGAAAATGATACCTCATAATTCTAAATGGTAAGGTTTTGGCTGTCATTTAAGTTTTTCTTAAACCAGTCTTCGAAAAAAGTGCAAAAACAGCATCAAAAATCTCATTATTATGATTCCGTAGAATTTTTTTTTTATATTTTTATGAAAACTTTTTAAGCGTAAACTACTCAGTCATCTGCGGTAATTTTTTCAAAAAATTAAAAAAAAAAACTGTTTATTTGGTGGAAGTCTTAAAATATGATACATAGATTTTATAATTCCAGTGGAAAAACGGTACCGCTTTTTTATGGGCAGTGATGCAGTCTACTGTACATAAGTTGGCTATGATTACTCGGCCGTGCTATCATAGTAGCACAATGCCGCTAAGTACATTTTAAAATTTTTATGCGATTATCGATTATATTTTTTGTTGTTTGTGTGAAATATTTTATTTTTATCAGCATTTTTCTTTTAATCAAAATATGTTGAAATAAAAGTGAAAAAAAAAAATTTGCCAGATTTTGCAGAGATTGCAATCAATAACCTTTAGAATAATTGTGAACGCTCCGCTCTATGTCACAAACAACCAAATACACTGTGACCTGAAAATCTCTACTGTTGGTTCCGAAATTAAAAAGCACGCCTTGGCGCACCAACAAAAAGTTCATAATCCCCCAAATCCTCATATTTCCACACTCACTTTCAATCAATATTAGATCTCTAATAACATTTAATAGCTGCGAATAGAATATGGTTGCGCCACTGAGTGTACTCCACACATGATTATTTTCTTATTTAGTATTTAAGTTTCAAATATTGTTTAATGTTAAAAAAAACAAACAGATCGCAACAAAATATATGAGTTCAGAAAAAAAAGATAGGGCGTTGTTGAATCAAATTCTAAAATAGGATGTTCTTCAACCAAATTGTGAGATAGGGAGTTTTCGAACTGGCTGCCGAGATATGCCGATCTTCCACTCAGCCATCGATATGTATGTCGAATCGAACTTTCTGATACTACTTTTTGTCTATTTCCGCTGTGAATGTAGAAAATTTTACTTTCAACTGTGTAAACAGAGATTTGTATGCGGATTAAAAAAATTTTAATGACTTGAAAAATATACTAAAAATTAAAAACATTACCACAACCGTTCAACCGTCCCGGCTTAATCAAAATTACCCCTATGTACTACAACATGATTAAAGCGATGAAATATAGCAGAATGCCCACTTCTGCTATAATGCGCACAAATTAGCCGTAATTGCCTAATGCACTAATATTAACGCAATATATTCATTTTAGGGGTCTTCATCTAAAGTAATGAAGGGATAAATTGCTTAAGTTTATCAGTTCATCCGCATTCTTTCATGGCCGCTCCTTGGTAAATAATTGCATGAAATTGTTTATTATATAATATATATAGTTAGTTACGTTTTTATTCTTACCTCGTCCTTTGTGTTCTTTTGCTTTTTATGTGTTCGTAGCAAAAGCGACAACCTGGTAACCTGTTAATGTTGAATTTTGCTGAAATTTTTATATTTATCCACCAAAATCGTTTGATAAAGTGATAAACTTAGGTTAAATAGATTTCAATAAAAAGTTTGACAGTTCATTTATCAAACTGATAAATTTACATTTTATCAAATTTATCAACAGTTTAGCGCTTTTATATCGGGGGATAGCAATAAAATGCGTAGAAAAAGCGCTTGCATTGACACGTTACTTACCGATATCGCTAAGGATCAGGCTAATTAAAGTCCATCTAACACTGAAGATTTTTAACGAAAGGCAATATTTATACCGAGGAAGATTGCCGAAAAAGGCATTACGCATTTTTGATTACTTTCATCTAAAATTAGGGAATATAACGCGCTATATGAAAAAATAATGCTTTCGAACGCGTAAAATAGCTTGAAAAACGATAAGAATTTTTCTTAGAAAAAGACACTATTAATTTGGAAGGAGATTATAAAGTGTGGTCAGAACAATGAACAAATAAGGTAAGCGAAAAGCCATTCCCAAAATCAGCAGCAGAAGTTCTTGGTAAATGCGACGACTATGCTTTTCCATTGATTAACAAATTTCTCCGTATTCTGGGCACACTTCCAGCTAGTAACGCTACTTCAGAAAGAAGTTTTTCAACCCTTCGCCTGTTAAAAACATGGTTGCGTAGTACCATGAATGAAGAAAGACTGATAGGTTTACCACTTTTACACAGTGTTGCCAAGTTTTGAATTTGAAAAAGCACTAAAACCCAAGAAAAGTCGCGTTTTTTCTCGAGAAAAGCACCAGATTTTTATTGGAGTATTTAAGTGTTACAATATTCTTCGTTTTGCTTAATTTTTTCTACAATTCCTATGAAATGAAAGCAAAAACAAAAATGAAGTTTCATGAAGTATGTGGTAGTTTAAATCTACACTGCAGTCTCTTATGATCTTGTGAACATAAAGAACTTTTCTTTCGACCGCTTAACACCTGAAACATAACGAAATTTGATTTTCCTTAATGTGTCTTATAGCGTTTTCTTTTCTCGAAATAATTGGGTGGTTCACAAGGTGTCGTACTTGTCGTATTGTTGTATGTTTTAAAGTTTTTAACGGCTAAATAAATGTTTAGAGGACTTGAAATAACCACCAACTATTTTTTAACGGTGTGAAATTTCATAATAAAACTTTTATGTTAGCTTGCGAATTCCTTAAATATAGTTTTAGCCGTTTAAAGTTTATGACATACAACAGTACGACAGTATACAACACCTTGTGAACTCCCTAAATGTTACGCATTTATTCTGCCCTGTGCCAGGGCTGTCAAGCTTTCGTGTTCCTTTCTCAGTATCTTCACATGCATATTGCGTTCTCTTTCTTTAAAATGTTGCACCCTGATAATGTTGCCATATAAGTGAAATTTTTTTTCGAGAAAAGAAAACGACATTATTTGAGCGTATTCACTTCAAAAAAAGCTGTCTACTCTTCAAATTGTACCCGATTTTGATTATTCTTTTTTTTCGTTAGATATTAATTTTACTGTTAGGAGATGCCGCTGCTTTTTTTAATAGTCGTAAAAAAAATATAGCAAATTCAGCCCAAACTAAAGGTCTAAAGGGCGATTCCTGGTCCCAGCAATGGCGAATTACTGAATGTAATTTTGACATTAGCCGTGTTTTATTTGCCCAGAAATTCAAGCTATTAGCTTATTTTGTATGGAGGACTTACCCAACATAATTATATTGGCTTATGAAAAGCT
>NW_016157506.1:20142-28064 GCF_001687245.7 Rhagoletis zephyria
ATCTTGGCTTGTATATTGAACCAGGGGCATTGCCATTCAGCATCAGAAATTTTCTCCTACAGCCAATCAGAAAGAGGCAAAAGCTCACTTTGACACTATTTGCAGTCAAACAACTGTCAAAATTAGGCTAACATAGGAAATAAGCTAATTTCGTTTTATTTGACCAAGATTTAGCTTTTTGCTTGTGATGGTTGAATAAAACATGCCTATTATTGAAATTGCTGCTACATATTTTATTGGTAAACATGACATTGATGACACGAATAAAGGCGCGAGCTCAAAAGTTGACCGCGAAAAAAGGCGCATAAAAAAAACTTCAGCGAAGAAAGACTCTTAACGTAGTTGACGGCGAAGAAAGACGCGTTAAAATATTTGTCGGCGAAGAAGGGCGCGTAAACTTATTTTCGCGGTCAACTATGTTTGCGGTTGTAATAGTATGTAAATTCCGTAAAGAGTTTTTGGCGAATTATGCCGAAGTGACAGTCCTTGGCCAAGTATAAATCTATGATTACGCGTCTTTCTTCGCCGTCAACTAGGTTACGCGTCTTTCTTCGCCGAAGTTTTTATTAAGCGCCTTTTTTCGTACAATTTTTATACCCGAGCGCACTTGTGCACAAGGGTATTATAACTTTGTTCACATAACGGTTGTTTGTAACAGGCAAAACGAATCGAGATAGATATAGACAAATGTATACATAAATGCATCAGATGAAAGAGAAATTGATTAAGCCGTGATGTCTGTCCGTCCGTCCGCTATCCGTCCGTCCGTGTGACACGATAACTCGGACTAAAAATTGAGATATCTTAACGAAATCTTGGTATCGTGGTTTCTTTCGGGTAGGACTAGGGTATTGAAAATGGGCGAAATCGGACTAAAACCACGCCCACTTCCCATATAACGGTAATTTCCAGAAATACGAAAACTGCGATATTTTAGTAACTACTGAAGATTATTCACTCAAAATTGATATTTACAATAATTTTTAGACAAAAAATAAGAATATTATAAATTTTTGAAAAGTGGGCGTAGCCCCGCCCACTTATGGTTACATGTGTATATCTTGGCAACCGCGGCACCGATTTCTTCCAAACTTGGCACAATTGTTGGCCTTGGTACAACATACCGAAAATTTAAAATCGGACAATAACCACGCCCACATCCCATATAACGGTAATTTAGAGAAATACAAAATCTTCGATAAAGCAGTAAATATCGAAGCTAATTTATTCAAGATTAACGCTTGCAACAATTCTTTACCATAAAATTCTTTATGATAAAATTTTGGAAAAAAAAGGGCGTGGCACCGCCCCTTTTGCTGTTTCTGTAACCGTCACCAATTTTACCAAACTCGTATGGTATTGTGCTTGCCAATAAAAGCAAAAGTTAAAATTATTGAAATCGACTAAAATTGACGGCTTTTCATATAACGGAAATTTTAGAAATGCTTGAAACTTCAATATTTCGAAATTTAAGGACGCTAATTACTCAAAATTGATACACCCCGGCTTACCATGTAGGGTGGGGGGGTTTGGCCAATCTTAAATTTCTTTTTGTATTAGTAAAGGCTATTAAATTTGCTATCAACTGCTTCAACACGATTATCTAACAAGATAAGAAATTTAGAATGCATATAAAAATATCGCTGATCGGACAATTTTTTAATTTCTGTAAACTTGTGTTATTGCCGACAAAAATGCAAGGCGGACCAGAGTGCGTTCTATTATGAAAAACTTCTAGTCCTTTTGTCACGGCCAATAAAAATTTATAAAAAAAAACAAAAACGGTACATTGCTTAAAAAATGCAGTTTAATTTTGTTATTGGAAATTTTTTGCAAAAAAACTTTTCCCAAAAAATATACTTTTCACCAAAAAGCACGGAAATAGTTTTAAGAGTTCAGTAATTTTTGATTCTCTATCATAAGTGTGTCTTGAGACAAGAGTTTTAAGAAAACTTGTGACTAAGAAAAATAGCTGAAATTTGCATGTTTAAACTCATAAACTCGACAAAAAATTGCGGTGGGAAAAATCTTTAATACATTGGTTACCAGTAACCATAGCAAAATCGTGGTGAAGTTTGAACAAAATGCTGCCATAAAATGTTTTCCTGGTACACTTGGCGAATTTTGAGCCGTATATTACCGCATAACTTTGGACCACGTTAACCGATTTATGTAATTCTTTTTTATTAAGCAAGGTGGTACCTCATAGGTGGGCACATATTAATTTGGTCTACATCCGATCATTGGATCATGAAAAAATTAACGGTACTCTTAAATTTGTATATAGAAATTGAAGGTGGTTTTGTTTTTTGCCTAAAATTACTTGTTTTTTTTTTGAAACTATCAGGAATTTAAGTACACCACAACTTTTGTTCCGGAATGTTTCGATTAGGATGCCGTTGTGGGTGTGCCTGGTGCCTGAAAGTAAAAAAAGCAATTTTTCAATTGACACTGAGGCCATACCACTCGTCCCATACCATTGATACGGATATCAGTGGAAATATTTGAAAACAAGTTATCAAACGATGTCTTTTGAGCTTATAAAATATGAACATGTTATGGCATTATGGGATTAAAACTAAAAATTATGCTACGGGAAATATATATTTCGGGCATTTTCTCGAAATCTGGTCAGCCAGTTTTCTGGCTCGAATTGATCTCCCTATTTTCTAGTCGTCCGATTTTACCGCAACCTAAGTTATTCTTTTTTTATTATCTTTGTTCTACCATAACTCGTGTGATTATGGCAACTTAATGTAACTTGCAGGCTCTCACTTAGACATTCTCTTAAATGGATGTTGCTTATAATTGAACAGCCGAAACTTAACGTAACGTAATGCCACGTCGAATCTGTTTCATTTTAATTTTCTAGGTTCTACGTTCCGGTAAGTTAAGTTAAGTTAAGTTGCCATAACCAGGCTTTTAGAGCTTTATACGAAATTTTTGTAATATTTAGAATGAAACCGAAATGCAAGCGNAGTTCTACGTTCCGGTAAGTTAAGTTAAGTTAAGTTGCCATAACCAGGCTTTTAGGGCTTTATACGAAATTTTTGTAATATTTAGAATGAAACCGAAATGCAAGCGAATATTCGAATTATGCGGAAATGCTACAGATAATTCAAAATTAAGTCTTTAGAAACTTTTGCAAAAGGGTAAATGCTTATTAGTTTAAAGTCAACAAAAAAGATAGTGGGGTTTCGGATAACGTATGAATTTGTAAGTTATATTGATTGAAACCCAGTACAGAGATTAGCAGCAACGACTGGAAGACTAGCTAATTCTAGGCAGGTCTAAAGAGCAGCTGCAACAACAACAAAAGCAACAACAATTATCTTTTCCACCACACCACAAGTTTCCACGATTGGGACTTGATAGCTTTGACAGTAACTAATTGCGCCCACATTTGCTCCATCCTCATCGTTTCCGCTTATCACCTCCACTTTAAGTTAATGAAACAAATTTGTGAAATTCGAAACGAGTTTCGTTTGATCCCGACTGCCACAATTTGGCACTAGCTCTTGGTTGCGAATTTACGATTCCCTTCATAATCTAAGTCAGTCCCTTATACCCATATCATTTACGACTGCGTTTATTTCTATGAAAATTTTTATTTTTATGAAAATTATAAAAACTACAAAAATTCTAAAATTGGGGAAATGTTCTAATCATCATTTACATGCTTGCTACTAGAATTCTTAGCTTAGTAATCCTGGTTTAGGCTTTTGCTGCTTTTCCATGACTGGTGCATGCCATGGTAGTTGGTCTGCTTTTGAGCGGGAGCGCTCTTGCCGAAGGGGCTCTTGGAATTCACTTTGAGTATATAGTCACCTTCCAAATCGAATTCGGTGGCGATACCCATGTAAGCGCGCTTGCCAGCTCCCTCGTTATTCTCGTATTGCTCCATTGAGTTGGCGGGGACAGCGGGGAAGTTGCGTTCATTACCTGGGCGGACTGTTTCAGCGTAGTAGCGTGTAGCACGCATAGATGCCTCAACTACATTGGTAGCACCGGGAACACTGCTTGCTGGACCGTTGACATAGAAGTCGACATCGCCGACGCGTTGGCGTGTACCCATGCCGCAGGTCGAGGTATGAATGGCATCGACCAAGTCGGCATCTCCACGGGCCAAACCAGTTAGCTCATACTTGTTAGTGGCAAACATCTTGGAGGGGTCCAGCGCTGTGATACGGCGGAGTTGATGTCCAGTCAAGCGTCTGTATTGGCGACCGGCTGCGCCTGCAACCTGAGCACCGATACCCTGGGCAACAATGTGGATGATCTCTTGTGGCACATCAACTTCGTTGGTCAATTGCACTAAAGCTTTGCCAATCATATTGCCAGTTTGTTCTACATCGAGGAGGGCGAAGCGCTTCATGTTGGTCAGGGTGGAACCTAAGTTGATGATCTGCGCAAAAAGAAGTAACAACGTTAGTAATAGTTTCGAGCTTCATAAGTTAAAAAAGAGCATTCTATAACTTACGACAAGGTCGCCCTTGGTGGCTTTCGGGTGCTTCCACGATTCACTGTAGTCTTCTTCACTTGAAGTGGCTGCCTGATTGCCATCATCGTAGTCCTTGTTGCTGTTAATGGGCTGTTGCTGGCCATAGTAGCGCTGCATATAGGCCTGAACCAATTTTTTGTTTGCCTTTGCGACTGCAGGGCTGGTCTGGGGCAAGCCAGTGATGAAAATGGTAACTTCCTCATTGCCAAAGCTGGGCTGTTTCTTGGCAGCGTCGACCATCTCATTCAAAGTGGTTTGTTCGGGTTGACCATTGGGTTTCATCAAGAGAACTGGCACATTACTGGGACTTGGCACAAATGATGGTTCCAACGCATGGTTAATTTGTGAGAGGTGATCTTGAAATAAAGAGAAATTGGAAAAGTTACAATATTGTATAAGTAGAAAAGAAAAATAAAAATAACACTCACAAATTTTCTCAATTTCTCGTTCGCCTTCCTCCACTNACCATAGTAGCGCTGCATGTAGGCCTGAACGAATTTTTTGTTTGCCTTTGCGACTGCAGGGCTGGTCTGGGGCNCTGCGCAAAAAGAAGTAACAACGTTAGTAATAGTTTCGAGCTTCATAAGTTAAAAAAGAGCATTCTATAACTTACGACAAGGTCGCCCTTGGTGGCTTTCGGGTGCTTCCACGATTCACTGTAGTCTTCTTCACTTGAAGTGGCTGCCTGATTGCCATCATCGTAGTCCTTGTTGCTGTTAATGGGCTGTTGCTGGCCATAGTAGCGCTGCATATAGGCCTGAACCAATTTTTTGTTTGCCTTTGCGACTGCAGGGCTGGTCTGGGGCAAGCCAGTGATGAAAATGGTAACTTCCTCATTGCCAAAGCTGGGCTGTTTCTTGGCAGCGTCGACCATCTCATTCAAAGTGGTTTGTTCGGGTTGACCATTGGGTTTCATCAAGAGAACTGGCACATTACTGGGACTTGGCACAAATGATGGTTCCAACGCATGGTTAATTTGTGAGAGGTGATCTTGAAATAAAGAGAAATTGGAAAAGTTACAATATTGTATAAGTAGAAAAGAAAAATAAAAATAACACTCACAAATTTTCTCAATTTCTCGTTCGCCTTCCTCCACTGACATGTTCTCCAACTGCTGCATAGTGAAATCCTCAGCTGACTGCATCGACTGGAGTTCAGACACCGATAACCAATCAGTGGGCTTTAAACTACTCGAGACGGCATTATCCTTGTTCTTGCCATGCTTGGGTGCAGCACTAGCGGCTGCGACAAGTAAAGCCACGAAGCAGAAAATCTTGAGCGGATTCATGTTGATCACGTTTGCAAGTCAGCGCGAAATGTGCTTTCAACTAACTCGGTGGTGGTTTATATATGAAAGCCCAATCGACTTTCGACAGCCGTTGCCGTTCGAAAATCTCTACAAGTAATTGTTTATTATAAAATTTGCGCGAGCATATTTTTTCAGTCAAAAGTGTTTATAATATTCGTTGCAGAAGGGCGTTGACCGAACCTTGAACGAGGGCTCGTGGATGGCAAAGTTGTGCAAGCGATTTTTGCTGAATTGCAGTATTCACCTACAGGTTTAGTTTTAATAAGTTGTTGCAAATATTAGCTGCAGTGTAAAAACAATTTTTCTTTTTGTAGCGATAAGGCTTATCGATAAGCGCGTTTTGTTTCCCATGTACATATGTACATATGTGTTAGTGCAACTAGCACGGCACGTCTTTTTAAACGATCTACTCTTGCTTAGGAAGTCTGAGTTGAAACGAAAATTTGTAATTATATCCCGAATAAGTATGCAAGATTTTTTTATTAAAGGCTAAGGCCTGAAAAAATCTAGGTTTGGTGTCTTCAGTTATACTGAAAGTTGATGTACCTAGACTTGCACTAATGGAATGTCCAAGATGACTTTAGTTTCCGACACAAAAGCTAAAAAGATTTTGCTTAGAATGTGTTTGGACATCTTATGTTTCTCAATACCAAACCGGGATTCTTTCTTTATAAACTGTCCAGGTGGATATGATAATGCTTTGGGTTATGAGTTATGATCGTTAGATAAAAGATAAAGGCCCTCCGTAGCTTACCCATCAAGTAATTAAGAGATCATTTATGCATTATGAAAAAGAATGACATTCGCAAAATCAATTTGATTAATCAGGGAATAACTCAATTATTTAAATTATTTATTATTAAATAATTCAGTCAAATTAGGGTTGGTTTTCGCATAGAGCTTAATTAAGTAACAGTAATTTTAGGGCTTTAACTGAATTAATCTGCGACGCTAGTATTGATAAGTTCTAATCAAACCCTGAGAAGTTAATGCTTCATTACATCACAGTTTTGTTTTTTACAGAGGGATAAATTCTTGTTTTTTTTGGAAAACAGTCTACTATATTTCATGAAAAATTATGTATTTACTCTTCCCCATTAATCCGAAGGTTTTTGTTTTTGTTGACCCCTAATAAAATTTGCTGCTTAATATTTTTGTGAAATGTTTAAACTTCTAACTGCAATATGTCCCTACCTTTTGTATGACAACATCATAATTCGATGGTGAAGCTCTGTCACAAACAAACATATGAGTAGTCCACTTGCAAACAGCGTTATGTGATTTTATAATAGTAAGCCATAAATTAAAAAAAAAAACGTCTAGAACAACAAGTAACATCCAAATTGTACATTTCTTTTTATTATCTGAAAATTTGGATAAATAAGAGCCTAATAACATTAAACATCAAAATCGCAGTGTGGTAGTTTTTGCAAATTTAATATATAGAAATTAAATATAGCGAATTTTGAACCAGTAAGTTTTATATAGNATGAAAATTTCGATAAATAAGAGCCTAATAACATTAAACATCAAAATCGCAGTGTGGTAGTTTTTGCAAATTTTATATATAGAAATTAAATATAGCGAATTTTGAACCAGTAAGTTTTATATAGCCAGCTTTTTTAAGCTTTTCGCGTTCTCTCTTCCATGAAGGTTGGTCTGCTTCTTTTTTAAGACGTCTACTACGTCTACTAGGCACCGAAACTACCACGTTTTCTTGCAGGGGGGTGAAATAACACAAACGGAAATAACGCAAAATTTGCTTTATTTCACTTTTAAATGGGAAATAATACCAAAATCTGAGTTTTGCTTTATTTCCAACAAAGGTCAAATATTTTACACTTCTTCTCTCAAAAATTCTAAATTGTTAAAATCTATTTGCATGTGAAACATTTTCCATACAAAACCAGCGATTAAATAGCAGCTTTTGGAAAGCTCGCCCAACTCAGTAGCATAACCGCTGATTACTGGGCCTGGCACTGGATGGATCAATGCTTCGAGAAGCGAACCAATTTACTAAGAAAGAAAGTTGCAACAATTTTCATTTTTATACCCGAGCGCACTTGTGCACAAGGGTATTATAACTTTGTTCACATAACGGTTGTTTGTAAC